>NW_025861769.1:385210-486647 GCF_002878395.1 Capsicum annuum
ATAAACCATGTGAGCTACATAGAGTCCAACGTACAACCCACGTTGGACTCTATGTAGCTCACATGGTTTATGTCGGTTATAGGATCTCCCAGTGTATGTGTGTTTCCTTGTGTTTATGGTGAATGGTGAAGTGATTTGAAATTTGAATTGTGAAAGTTATTCTTTCGAAAGATTTAAATGATATTTACATTATGAGAATTGATATTCTTGATGAGCTGAAAGCGATTGACAAATTATATGATGACTCACATGTGTTATTGTACTTATTTCATCCTCTCATGATTATGATAATTTTCTTCAGGTTATTTAAGTCTATCATAAATCCTGCATATTTCTTATAAATATTTATGATAATGATGTTTCTACAACTGCATACACGCCCATATACTCGGTTCCTTTCCATGGTACAGACCCACTTCTTCGAATGTGGGTTGCATTTTCTCAGAATATAGGTTTAGGTGCTAGTTCCAGGTTTGACAGTGATTCTTCGGGCACGCTATTCTACATCCTCTATTGTGGTGAGTCCTAATGTTTTGAGGACATGATGTCTGATGTTGGTTTCACGAAATTACTTACATTTGATAATTGAGTATGAGTCAGTTGGGGCATGTCTCAATGACTCAATGGTTTTATTGATTTTCTTAGAGGCTTGTCAGACTAGTATAGATGTTGGGAGTTGACTAATAAGTCATATTTTGTTATCTTTCTGAAATTCTTTTATTCTTGGATGATGATTACTCTATTGATATTTGAGGGTTATTTATGGAAACCCCATTGATTTGTGTTGAACTGAATGAAAATGGCTCAAAGGGTTAGCTTGGGGCTACTCATAGCCTCAAGCACCGTGTGATGCTTTGGGACCTATTTTCGGTGTGTTACAAACTTGGTATCAGAGCCTTAGGTTTTAAGGTGTCCTAGGGAGTCTGACAAGCTTAAGTAGAGTCTTGATCATCGGTGTGTAGTACGCCACATCTATGAGCAAGAGGCTACAAGACGTTGTAGAAAAAAGTGTGATTATTTCTTTCAAAAGTCTATCGTGCTTAAAGTGTCTCTCTCTATTATTGATTCATTCTCTCCTCTTTCAAAAATACGCCTCCACATCGAGCGAGAAGAAATAATGATGGTCAGCAACCTCAACCCACTGACCCATTGAATGAAAATGTGTCTCATGCTGAATTTTGGGTAGCCTTTTAGGCGCTGGACCAAGCTGTTACTGAAAATGTTTAGGCCAACCCGGCCCCAGCTCTACAGCAGCAGGCAGGATATTCAGCTGCTGCCAGGATTCGTGACTTCATGCGGATGAATCTGCCGGAATTCTATTGGTCCAAGTCTGATGAGGATCCACGATTATTTTTAGAGGAGGTGCGGAAGATTACTCAGGTGATGCATGTATCTCAGGAACATAGTGTGGAGTTGGCTGTGTATAGGTTAAAAGATCTTTCTTATGACTGGGTTGTTGCATGGAGGAAAGGTAGAGGTGAGAGAGCTATCCCTACAACTTGGCAAGAGTTCCAGGATGCATTCCTGGATAAGTTTTTCCCTTTGGAGATAAGGGAGGCAAAGGTGGAAGAGTTTATGAACCTGGGATAGGACTCTATGACTGTTAGGGAGTACTGTCTAAAGTTTAATCAGTTGGCCAAGTATGCTCTTGACTTAGTGGCTGATAATCAGGCTAGTATGAGTAAGTTTGTGACTGGAGTGTCTAGTTATGTGGTTAAGGAGTGTAGGTCTGCTATGCTGAATACTGAGATGAATCTTTCTAGGCTGATGACTCATGCTTGACAGATTGAGGCAGACAATATTAAGGAGAGATAGAATAAGAGGGAATGAGAGAGCTAGGTCAGAGCAGCACAGACAGGGTCAGACTATATCACAGGAAGAGAGTCGCCCTCAGTATCAGGATCGTTTATCTATGCCAACACCGTCATCTGCTAGTGATCCCAGGGATACTTCCTGATAGAGAGATAGAGTCCGAGATTGATCTTCTTCCCGATACTCAGCACATTTCTATTCCTCCTTACCATATGGCCCCTACAGAACTTCAAGAGTTGAAAGAGCAACTCAATGATCTACTAGATAAGGGTTTCATAAGGCCAAGTGTTTTTCCTTGGGGTACTCCTATGTTGTTTGTGAGAAAGAAAAATGGCTCTTTGCATATGTGCATTGATTACCGCCAACTGAATAAAGTCACCGTAAAAAATAAGTACCCCCTTCCAAGAATAGATGATTTGTTACCAATTACAAGGTGCAAGTTATGTCTCAAAGATATACCTTCATTTCGGCTATCATCAACTCAAAGTTAGGGAGTGTGACATCCCAAAAACCATTTTCCGAACTCGTTATGGCCATTTTGAGTTTCTTGTTATGTCTTTAGGGTTAACTAATGCCCCAGCAGCTTTCATGGACCTCATGAATCGAGTGTTCAGATCATATCTGAATATGTTTGTCATAGTGTTCATCGATGATATACTGGTGTACTCCCGTAGTGAGGATGAATATTCTGATCATCTATGAACTGTCTTGCAAACCCTTAGAGATCACAAGTTGTTTGCTAAGTTCAGTAAGTGTGAGTTTTGGCTAAGGTCAGTTGCTTTTCTGGGTCATATCATTTCTTCCGAGGCTATTAGAGTTGATCCCCAAAGGACCGAAGCTATTATAAATTGGCCTAGACGTATTTCTCCGACTGATATTTGAAGTTTCTTGGGTTTAGCTGGCTATTACCGCTGTTTTGTTGAGGGTTTCTCTTCTATAGCGTCTCCTATGACTCGGTTGACCCAAAAGAAAGTGAAGTTCTTGTGGTCCGAATCTTGTGAGAAGAGTTTTCAGGAGTTGAAGACTCAACTCACTTCAGCCCCTATTTTGACTTTGCCTGATAGTGTTGATGGTTTTGTGGCGTACTGTGATACTTCAAGAGTTGGGTTGCGTATTAATGCAGAAGGGTAAGGTGATAGCTTATGCTTCTAGACAATTAAAACCCCATGAGAAAAATTATCCCACCTATGACCTTGAGTTGGCTGCTGTTGTGTTTGCATTGAAAATCTGGAGACATTATTTGTATGGTGTCCATGTTGATGTTTTCACTGATCATAAGAGTCTGCAGTATGTGTTTACCCAGAGAGAATTGAATCTTAGGCAGAGACGATGGTTAGAATTGTTAAAGAACTATGATATGAGTGTGCTGTACCATTCGAGCAAGGCCAATGTTGTGGCGGATGCCCTAAGTAGAGTATCCATGGGTAGTGTTTCGCATGTGGTAGAAGGTAAGAAAGAGTTGGCTCATGATGTACATAATTTGGCTAGATTGGGGGTTAGGTTGTTTGACTCTACTGAAGGTAGTATAGGGCTTCAGAGTAGTTCCGAATCCTCCTTGGTTTCGTAAGTGAAGGAAATACAATTCTTAGATGCTAGTTTGGTCAGACTGAAGGATTCAGTCAAGGAAAAAAATGTAGAGGTTTTCTCCCAAGGGGGAAATGGTGTGTTGAGATTGTAGGGTTGATTGTGTGTCCCAAATGTTAATGATCTGAGATAGAGGATTATGGCTGAAGCGCATGGGATGTGATATTCTATTCATCCTGGTGCCACCAAGATGTACCAAGACTTGCGAAAAATCTATTGGTGGAGTGGCATGAAGAAAGATATAACAGCGTTTGTAGCTAGGTGTGCAACATGCCAACAGGTTAAGGTTGAACACCAAAGACCTGGTGGTATGATGCAAGAGTTTAGTATTCCCACCTGGAAGTGGGAAGATATAAATATAGACTTCGTGATTGGTTTACCTCCTTCCTGACGCCATGATGATTCCATTTGGGTTGTAGTTGATAGGTTGACTAAGTCTACTTATTTCTTGCCTGTTCATACTTCATATACTGCTGAGGATTACTCTAGATTGTATATCCGAGAGCTAGTCAGACTGCATGGAGTTCCCTTTTCTATCATTTCGGATAGGGGTACTCAGTTCACTTCATAATTTTGGAAAACTTTTCAGAAGGGTCTTGGTACCTAAGTGCTTTTGAGTTTTGCTTTTCATCCACAGACTGATCGTCAGGCTGAGCGGACCATCCAGACCTTAGAGGATATGTTGAGAGTTTGTGCACTTGACTTTAAGGGAAGTTAGGATGATCACTTACCGTTGATAGAATTTGCTGACAATAATAGTTTCCACTCTAGTATTGGCATGGCTCCGTTTGAAGACTTATATAGGAGGAAGTGTAGATCACCCATACGTTGGTTCGAGGTGGGTGAAGCGGCTGTGAGTGGTCCTGATTCGGTATTTGAGTCTATAGAAAAAGTTAAGTTGATTAGGGAAAGGTTGAAAACTGCGCAGAGTCGTCAGAAGTCATATGCGGAGGTTAGAAGAAAAGACCTTGAGTTTGAAGTTGGTGACCTAGTGTATCTAAAAATTTCACCCATGAGGAGGGTGAAGAGATTCGAAAAGAAGAGGAATCTTAGTCCCCGTTATGTTGGTCCTTACAAAATTCTTAGCCGTGTTGGTAAGGTAGCTTATTACGTCGAGTTGCCTTCCGAGTAGTCCACTGTTCATCCAATATTCCTTGTCTCCATGCTTAGAAAGCATATTAGCGTTGCTGTGGTAGTGGATTCCTCTGTTAGTGCTGACATTCAATGAAATCTTTCTTTTGATGATATTTCTATTGAAATTCTTGATTTCAGTGTCCGAAGACTAAGGAACAAAGAAGTTCCTTTGGTCAAGGTGTCGTGGCGAAACCAATCTGTTGAGGGTGCAACTTGGGAAGCTGAGAAGGATATGCGATCCAAGTACCCGCACCTATTTTTTGCGAACTTCGATTAAGACGAAGGTACCGTTCTTTCCTAAATCATGCACTTTTGATAAAAATTGCAGCAGTTCAGCTGTCATTTATTATGTGTTCAGCTGTAGTTTCTTGAATTTATGCATTCTATGTTACATTTGGAGTGAGAAACGATGTGGTGATGAGTCTAACGAATGGTTTCAGCTGTATGCTCTATTCCCTATCTAATCTTGGCATGTCTAGCATCATTCGAGGATGAATGTTTCCAAGGGGGGATGATGTAATACCCCGGGAAATTTTTCGTTGAAATTTTATGCGTAAAATATGTTGGGTTCTATTTTCTAGAATAAATTATAAATTTTTCGTGTGAAATGTCTCAGATTATGACCCACCATTGTGTATAGTATCAAATAATCTTTCCAACGATATGTGGATTATCCAAAACGGACACCCGAACGCTGAGTTATGAACATTCTGATTGAACCGTGAATCGTAGTGAACAGTAAAACGTGCAGGAAAAAGTAAGGAGGCCTGACGTATTTTCGCTCCAACTTTAAATGATCATAACTCCTTGTACATAATGATCTGGGTGATTTACTATATATCAACGGAAAGATCTGCGAGTCATCTTTCCAATGAAATTAGTTTCATCCAATTTATCTATCAGATCAAACATTTATGGTCGATCTACTTCAGTATATAAAAAGTGAATTTTTGGGTCAACTTAAAACAATCATAACTCCTCGTACACAATGATCTGAGTGAGATACTATATATCAACGGAAAGATATGAGAGTCCTCTTTCTAATGAAATTTGTTTCATCCAATTTGAATATCGAAGTAAAATGTTATGGTTGATCTACTTCAGACTATCAAAACAGTCCACCAAAGGACAGATTCGAGAATTTTTTTGATTTTTAGAGGCATTTTCGTCACTACCCCTCACCCAAAATCCATCCAAACCCTATATTAAAGCCTATTGGAAGCATTATATGTTATATTTCATCAAACTCCCTCAAAAAGAAAACCCTAAGCTCCTACATCCAACTTCAAGAACCCCCAAAGTTCACCATTAATTCTGCAAATTTATTCAAGATTTCAAGTTCCTAGTTCAAGAACTCCAAGAACCATCATTCAAAGGCACAATTAACATCTCAAAAATGAGTATCGATCTAAAGTTTATCATTCAAGGTATGTGGGGTTTCTCAACAAGAACTTTCTTTCATTCTTGTGCCCAAAAATAATTTTCTTTATAAAGGCATGATTTTTATTTGGTTTTTATGAATTTGAAGCATGAACCCATGTCTTGTGATGATTATTATTAACTCTTGATGTTTATGATTTTTAAAGATGAATTTACATGTGTGGTGATATAAAGCATGAATCTTGAACGATATTTATCATGATTTTGATATTTGGGTCGTGAATACCCATTGAAAATTATGTTTTTGTTGAGAAAGTGTGTGTTATAAGAACGTTGATATTGAATATTTGAGATATTTTTAATGATTTGACCTTTTGGTTTTAATGGAGTTGTTTTGAACTCTAGTGTGAAAGAAATCCACAACGTGATTGATTTTGATAGATGGGAAGCTTGATGGCTCCTGATGTGTATTTATATATTACTGAAATTGTTTTGTTGTGGATTGTCTTTGAAATGATCTGAGCTAAGTCCGGGAGAAATCTTTAGCACCGAGTGGGAGGTATAAAGTGAACTTACTTCCCTTGAACTACGTGCCCCCGTAGGAGTGAGCCTGAGGCTGATTTATATAGTGATCACTAGTTTGTATGGATTTGATATCGATAGTCCTACTCCGATGGCAAGGATAGGATGGATCTCCCCAACGTGGGTTGTACGTTGGACTCCATGTAGCTCACATGGTTTATGTCTGTTATAGGATCTCCTAGTGTGTGTGTGTTTCCTTGTGTCTATGGTGAATGGTGAAGTGATTTGAAAGTGGAATTGTGAAAGTTATTCTTTTGAAAGAGTTAAATGATATTTACATTATGAGAATTGATATTCTTGATGAACTGAAAGTGACTGACAAATTATATGATGAGTCACATGTGTTATTGTACTTATTTCATCCTCTCATGATTATGATGATTTTCTTCGGGCTATGTGATTCTTTCATACATCCTGAATATTTCTTGTAAATATTTATGATGATGATGTTTATACAATTGCATACACCCCCATATTCTCGGTTCCTTTCCATGGTACTGACCCACATCTTTGGATATGGGCTACAGTTTCTCGGAATGTAGGTTCAGGTGCTCAATTCCAGGTTCGACAGTGATTCTTCGGGCACGCTATTCTATATCCTCTATTATGGTGAGTCCTTATGTTCCGAGGACGTGATGTCTGATGTTAGTTTCACAGAATTGTTTACATTTGATAACTGAGTATGAGTCAGTTGGGGCATGTCTAATTGGCTCGCTGGTTTTATTGATTTTCTTAGAGGCTTGTAAGACTAGTATAGATGTTGGGAATTGACTAATAAGTCGTATTTTGTTATCTTTCTGAAATTCTTTTATTCTTGGATGATGGTTACTCTATTGATATTTGAGGGTTATTTATGGAAACCCCGTTGATTTGTGTTAAACTGAATGAAAATGGCTCAAAGGGTTAGCTTGGGGCTACTCGTAGCCTTAAGCACTGTGTGACGTTCCGAGACCCATTTTTTTGGGCGTTACAAACTCCTCCGTAGAACCTTCCCTAAAGTCACATCCTTGGTCCGCAACTGACGGACTTACTGATCCAAGATCTCAACCAGGACTTCCTCATAAGACTAGGAATTTGAAACAACAAGACTCTTCAAAGGAACAACCAAGAAAGGATCACCCACACACTTCCTCAATATCGAACATGAATGAATAGAACACAACTTAGTCAGCAGCTCTAACTCATATGCTATATGGCCCACTCGCCTTAAGACACGGAAGGGACCAATATACAAGGGACTGAGTTTCCCATTCTTTCTAAATCGCATAACTCCCTTCATGGGAAAGACTTTTAAGAACACTAAATCCTCCATATTAAACTTTAACTCCCTATACCTCACCTCTATATAGAATTTTTGGCGACTTTAGGTGGCCTTAAGTCTATCCCGAATCACCTTCACCTTTTCCATGGATTGGTGAACCAAGTTGGGACCGAATAACCTATTTTCACCAACCTCAAACCACTCAATACGAGACCTACACCTCCTACCATAAAGGGATTTGAAAGGATCCATCCCGATACTAGAGTGAAAGCTATTATTTTAAGTAAACTCTATGAGGGAAAATAATCAACCCAACTAGAACCAAAGTCGATTACACATGACCTTAGTATATTCCAAAGTTTAAATCATTCTATCCACTTGTCCATTCTCTTGAAGGTTAAAAGCGGTGCTAAGGCTCACCTTAGTTCCCAAGCCTCTCTAAAAATAACACAAAAAATAAGATGAGAACTGAGTACCTTGATCAGATATGATGAAATTGGAGCACCATGTAACTTGTCGACTTCCTAAATGAAAAGATTAGCATACAAATGCTGATCCTTAAGGGTTTGCAATACTATACGGAGGTGATCGGCATGATCCTCACCACTCTTATAATAAACCAAGATGTCATCAATAAATACAATGACGAATAAGTCTAAAAATTGATGGAAAACACAATTCATAAGATCTATAAATGCTATCGGTGCATTAGTCAAACCAAAGAACATCACCAGAAACTCTAAACAACCATACCGGATTTGAAAAGCAGTTTTAGGGATATCCACCTCCCTAATCTTCGATTGATGATAACTCGATCAAAGGTTAATCTTAGGAAAGTAATTCTCACCCTGAAGATTGTCAAACAGGTCGTAAATCCTAGGAAGAGGATACTTATTCTTCACTGTCACCTTATTCAACTGGTGGTAATCTATACACAATCGAAAGGACCCGTCCTTCTTATGTACAAAGAGTAATGGAGTACACCATGAGGAAACACTAGGGAGAATAAAACCCTTATCACAAAGATCTTTCAACTACCCTTGAGTTCTTTTAACTCAGCTGGAGACATTCTATTGAGAGGAATAGAGACAGAACGAGTGTTTAGAAGAAGATCAATCCCAAAATCTATTTTCCTATCGGGAGGGACACTAGAAAGATCATTAGGAAATATTTTGGGAAACTCACAGATTGTAGGGACAGATGACAAAGAGGGACCCTAGGAATTAGAATCTTTAAACCAAACCAGGTGACACAAACACCCCTTAGAAATCAGTTTTTGGACTCTAAGATATGAAATAAGCCTTCTCTTAGGCACTAGGGAACTACTTTCCCACTCAATCACTGGTTCATCTAGGAATTGGAAACTAACCCTTAGGGTCCTACTGTCAAGAGACGCATAGAACGGATGGAGCCAATCCATCCCTAAGATAATATCAAAATCTAACATCTCCAACTCTATCAAATTCAACGTCTCCCTATCACAGATAGTTATCATCCAACCTCTACAAACTCTCATAGCCATAACAGAGTCACCCACTGGGGTTGTAATACCTCAAAAATACACCATGGATGCCACACGATGCTTATGGTCCCAAAAGACCACAAGATGACCAATGAACTGGTACCTACTTTGAGTACTAAATAATATACTGATAATAAAGATATGAGCAAAAAATCTACTGATAATTCCATAAGGTTTTAGAAACTAAAAATAATACTGAATCATATTTTTGAATGTATGTAAACGTACTCAATATACTGATAAAAATACAACTAATAAACTGACTATCTGTCTGAATGTCTGAAAGCCTCTAAAACTGACTGACCGTGGAATTGATGGGACAAACCTCCAACTAACTCTAACTGACTAAATAATTGAACTGCTTTCATAACTGAATATAAGATAAACCCATCCTCGAATGGTAAGGACTCTCCACTATTGCTATTGCCGATAATGTAATACCCCACATTTTTTAGCTAGTCTTTGAACCGTCGTTCCTACGCGTATAAGCTATGATCTAAATGATTCCTATGTGAATATAAGTTTCATGATCTTTATCCTCATGTTTTATTTATTTTTGGGGTGTAAAATTTTCACAAGAATCACTTAGAACAAAGTTGAGCTTAGAGCCTTTGATTCATCTAAAGTTTGGCATTTGATCCAATAAGGGTCTACTTTAAACGTGTATTAATTTTTATATACATAGAATTTTGCAGCTCAATATAGACCAAATTTTATATAATTGAATTAGCTTTCCAACAATATCAATTTTACCAAAATTTGATACCCGAGCAAAAAGTTATGGCATTTTCCGTGTGAGGCAGTAAGACGACGCAATATCAATGCGACGCATTGGCATGCGCGTTACGAAACTGTTTCACATGCTAATTCAGTTTTTAAAGGGTCTAGGAGAACTTTGGTCACTTCCTCTCACCCAAATATGCCCATAGCACTTAATTTCAGCCCCTCAAAGCAATATACACTCAATTATTCATCTATTCTCTCAAAGAAAAACCCTAGCCTCCTCAATAACACTAAGAACTTCATCAATTTTTCTTCAAGAAAAGCAAGAAATCAAGTTTTCTAATTCAAGAATGCTTTCAATATTGTGTTTCTCCTTTAAGATTAAAGCTTTAAGGTATGTGGGAGTTCATCCATGGGTCCTCTTTCACCCATGGAGTCCAAAAACTCTTTTCTTTTAATTAAAGAACGAATTTTCCATTACTATGGTATTTAGTATAGTCAAGAAAGATTGAATTTCATGTTTTCATGATGTTTTTAATCTAATTCATCCCATGTAAGATTCCATGAAAGATTTTAAATTTCTCATGCTATGAATTTGAATTTTTCATGCTTTATTCAAGTAAATTCCATGATAGATCCTAAATTCATGATGTTTAGTAATATTCCCATGTTTTAAATTCATGCCTTCCACATGTTTGATGAAATTCCTATATCATGTTAAGTCAATTTCAAGATGAATCCCCAAGTTATGAATTTTTCCATGTAACTCTATTATTCCCTCATGAATAAGACATTCTTGTGTTCAAGTTATGAACTTTACATGTTCTGATGAAATACCTATGTCCTATTTCAAGCGAATTATATGTGAATTCCGCAATTCATAATTTTAGTTATGTAATCAGGCTATGCTCCCACGTTTAAGATATTCCCATGTCTAAGTTCATGATCCCCACGTGTTTTACGAATTGCTCCATATTAAAGTATTAGTCTCCATGTGCTTATTAGAATGCCCATGTGAATTGAATAGGGTAATCATGACGCGTTACCATATGTTCTCATTCATGTACAAGTCCATAACCTCCAAGTGTTTGATAAAATTTCTCAGTAAATGAATTGTGAACAATTGACTATGGCTACGCTTTTCAATATCATGCTATACTTTACTTTCCATGCTATTGAGTCCTGGGGGCATTCAATACCCAAAAATCTAGCTTTTTACCTAGAGCTATAGTAGTTACTGAATAGTTTCAGTAATGTCATGATCATTAGTACTCAGTCAGTTACAGAACTCAATGAACTCGGTCAAGTTCAGTCAGTCAACACGATCAGTAATAGTTTAGTCAAGCATAGTACAGTCCAGTTGTAGTCCCAACATCAGTTATACATTAATAATTACATTAGATTCGTATGCACTATTATTTTCAGAATACCATGACCTAAGCTTATCAGTTATCAATTATCAGTTATCAGTGCATGCACCATCTAGTATTCCAGTGCCTTTCAGTTGGGAGTAGGATTTAGCATCGAGGGGGTATAGCGATGGCTGCTTCCCCATCAGATAGGTAGAGCCATTAGTAGCAGTCCCTGTACTTTAGAACAATGTAGTTAGCATAGGATTTGAGGAGTCACACATCAGTTCTGTCTTGACTACCTCCCAAGGGTCACCCATTATTTTAGGATTGACACCCTTAGTCCTTCTGGACAACACAATACATCAGTATAATGGATCCACATAACCAGTGTTAGTACCCGTGGAATGGTATTGACACCCTTCTAACTGGGGTTATAGGTTAGACCCCGATTAGCTCAGATTGGGACATATCGATTAGATGAACACTCCCACAATTTTAGTTTTAGCTTCAGTCTTAGTATAGAACTCAATTCAGTTCTACAGAATTAGGACTGTAAAAAAAGTCACCTAGTTATCAGTTAACGCAACTATCAGTTACTCAGTTATCAGAACTTAATGTTCAGTTCCAGTATGAACTTAGTTACAGTCCTAATTACAGTCTTAGTTATCATCTTAGTTATAGTCTCTGTCACAATCTCAATCCAGCAATTAGATCAGTAACCCAGTTCAGTTTTAGGGTTGCTTGACCATAACGTACAGTTATCAGTTATTCAGTTATCAGTATTTCAGTACTTTAGATTACTAACTATTTTAGAATCATGTTATACGCTTGGTCTTGCATTCTTAAAGAATATAGTTTTTTCATGAATTCATGCTTAGTTATCTTATGTTGCTCAGTCAGGCCTTACCTTTTATGCATAATACTCTACAGTTTTAGTCTAGTTATTCAGACTAAGTACAGTTCACTCTTACATGCGCAGTATTAAGCTATCAGTCATTCAGTTAAGAAGATAAGTTAGTATGTTTATGCGTTCGTGCTTAGTGTGATTGTATATTCAGATCCTCAATTTTTATCAGTCTCCATCACGTAGTTCCAGACCCAGCATTCATATAGTATCCATGTTTTATCATACCCCAGCTTCAGTTATACTAATATCATTAAAGTTTACAGAAACTAAGTGTAGAGATTCACCATCTTGTCAGAAAATGGTTGTCACTCATACTTTAAGATATTTTAGTTTATAGTTTATTCCAGCCTATTGGTAAGTCTACTTACACTAAGCATGTATGTTTTACAATTACATATGAAATCAGTTTTACTTATTGCATTCACCCCTACATACTCAGGACATTCCAGAAGTACTGATCTATATATATGTCTGTGTGGCTACATTGTTTCATAATATAGGTACCAATTGTAGCCTACATATCACGATCAGACAATTACAGATTCCATCCAGTAGGTGATGAGTTTTCTTACTTTGAGAACACCAGATAGTTTTAGTTCATTTATAGTTTATTTACTTTCATGTGTATTGATTAGCGGTAGTTGGACGCTTGTCCCATCTATCTATAGTCATATAGTAGAGGCTTCATAGATGTCATTCAGAGTCAGTCATGTAATTTTAGTTATTTTCTTTAAGATTTATCAGATTGTAAAGTTTTATCAGTATTGTATCTATTTTAGATTTTTAGTATGTATATGTTTTCGCATAGTAGAATAACTATCTATTATGCTAAAATTTAGTTGCTTAATAGTATACCAGTTCATGGGTTGGCTTAGGATCACGTGTGGTTCCAAGCACCGTGTGATGACTAGGGGGTAGTGTTAGGTCATTACAGATAAGCTGATCTGCCTAAGCACGTTTAAGAAACTGAGCATGCGAACCTATGATATCAAACATCATAGCGCAAGAAACAAGTATGTGGTCAGTACTTTGAATATACTAGTATATGAGATGAGGTTAGGCTAAAATTTATGAGTTATATGCATGAGATAATGATTGAATGAAAAGCATGAGATAGCTGAGTATAAATGCATGAAAACTATAAAATCAAAGAATGCATAACCAAGCATAAAATATGTTCTGATATAGTTTGTAAACTGAAATACTAAAACACTGATAACTGTATGCCATGGTCAAGTAAACCCGAAACTGAACTCTATAGTGAATACTGAACTGAGACTGTGGAAGTTAGCTATAACTGACATCCCCCAAATCTATTACTGGGGTCCAAACTGTAACCTTAGTTGGAAGGGTGTTAGTACCGTGCCACGGGTACTAACCTTGGCTATGTTGATCCACTAATTTAATATCCCGAAGGACTAGGGTGTCATGTCTAACTGAAGGGGGACCCCTCAAAGTCTATGGTGGTACCATAGGACTAGAACTTAGGGACTGCTACTAACGTCTCCTTCCTACTAATGGGGGATACACCATCCCTACGTTTACTTGGTGCTAAGTTTTACTCCCAACTGAAAGACACTAATTTCTGAACTGACCTTAGTTTAACTTAGTCACGATTGAACTTAACAACTAGCTGAATAGAGATGTTCATTATTTATCTGAAATCATTTTGTAATTATTGGAAACTATACGAAAAGCTAAATTTCAGGTATTCATAACCCCCAACACTAAATAGAAATAACAATAAGGACATATGAAGCCTTGAATACCGTAAAAGGGACCATTGTTAAAAATGACTCTTAGACAGTTCATCAAAAATATAAGGGTCATGAATTAATGCATATGAATAGTTTAAAACATGCAATAATCACATGGCTGCAATACAAAAGCCACAATTCAAGAATTTAACATAAAAGCATCATATTCCAATATGTAAGGTTCAATTTCATCGAAAACAATTGTAAAAATGATGTATAATCAAAATTCCTAACAATTGATGGGGTTAATTTATCATAAAACATATAAAAACTCACAATTTGGTATAAAAGAAGGATTCTTGAACTCCATGGGTGGAAAGGGCCAATGGATGAACATCACACATACCTTTAATACCTAAATGTAGAAAGGGACAACTTTCTTGAATGTTCTTGGATAGTGAAGCTTGAATCCTTGAGTTTTCTTGAAGGGGAGAGGATTTAATTTGATGAACTTGGGGCAAGCATAGGGTTTATTTGAGAGTAAAACTGGGGAAAGTAGGTAAATAATGCCTTATAAGTAATTTAATCTCATGTTTTTACAAATTGGGGTGCTGGGAAAAGATAATATTGCCCTTCTATAATTTAAATTCACAACTGGAATACCGATCAGGCTACCATCGCGATGCATCAAGGCTGACATCGGTATAACCACCGCGATACGCCAAAATCACGGTGAGGTTCTGGAAACAAAATCCAAACGTGCCTCAATCCTCGTTCAAAAAATCTAAAACTTCCTCAAGTCATGCTCCTTATACCCCTGATCATGAAATAAATTAAAAATTTATGTCTAAGGGTCAGTAAGGTCACTTTAAAAATCATTGAAGTTAAGAATCGAAAAGTAAAACTAAATCCCCAACACTTCGTTAAATTTTTAGGATCTAAGCCTCTTATGCATGCATTATGAGTTGAGTTAAGTTGAGCTAAGACAAATACGGGTATTATAATATCTCCCCCTTGGGAATATTCACCCTCGAATAATACTAATTAAGATGAGAATACTGAGGGAACTGAAATCACATACTGAACATGCATAACTAAAAACATGGTTACATGACTGAGTTTGAGACATGATACATGACTGAACTAATTTTGTGAATACATGCAATTACATGAAAATGGTTATAAGGATAAGATAAAAGCGAGGGAGTCAACTTATGAGTACCCATTACTTCTAGTTGGATCTTTTTTCGTGAAGAAAGTTGAGAGGTTTAGGACACCAAAACTTGGGGGTATCTCAATCATCTCCCCCTTCGGATAGTTCATCCCCCGAATAATACTGACTTGGCTAAAACATCGAGGAAAGACTGAGATGATACACAGGACACTAACGAGATAAACGATAACTGAATACCCGAAACCTAAAACTAACGCATAACGTATGAATTGATCTGAATTCATAGTTTACATGGATAGGAAAGATTACCTCTTGAAATGGCTACACTCAACTGGAGCATTTCTTTAATGCTCTTTCTCAGAAGTTCTAATAATGTTAGAGAGAAGGGAATCTTAGGCATGACCTGAATAAGACATCTGCATAAGGAATCCCAACATGGCTATAGTTGTGTAACATGGAACATAAGCCTATGGAACATAAGCTAGGCTAGAATTACTATGCCTTAGACAATGCAGCTACAACTTTCAAGCTTAAACATACTCCCTCAACTATACTTTCCACTATACTATCGCATTTCACTTTAGGCTACTAAAAATATCCTCATAAGCACTAATAGCTCTATCTACTAAAATTTGAGTTGAACTAAATTCTCTCACTATGCTCAAGCCTACTCAAAACTATAAAATGTACACATAGTACTGTAATACTAGTTTGAGTCGTGAATTCAACACACCCTGCATTTTTACAACCTCCCATCTCATGAATAATTCTTATCACATCTTCAATATCTGCATTCAACCTCTTACTAGCCATTCACTAATATACAATGCATATATCCAGTTACACACCAATTTGACATTCAAGCCTAACTTTGTAACTATATATAAATTTTGAAACAATATCCATAAAAGCATCTTTCTCATATCCTTTAATACCTCTAGCACCATAAACTTCCATACATTGCCCCTAAGAGTACACATTCTGAATTTCAACTAACCATGACATGTATTAAAAACCTTACCTCAATAGTTCTTCAAACCTATATCCTCAGGTAAACTAAGCATGCAACAATCTTTTCTTAACATGAAAATCTTACTCTCTCACATCTAAACAAATTACTCATTATCTCTAACATTTCATTAGGGGAGGTCACTAAAAGGTTAAAACATGAGGACCTGAAACATGAAGGGCTACTATATATAGCCTTGATACTTAACAAAGGTATGAGTAAAGTATTAACATCATGAATTCATCAAAGAGATCTAAACTGAGGACATACATGACATAATCTGAATGTCGGTGATCACTAAGTGGATAGCATGAGTTATGGGAACTAAACATACTGTAAAGCATGAGCACATGAGTCATGAGCTGCATGAACTGAGTTTGGAGTACATAAATTCATGTAATATGATTCAGACAGCTGAGTTAATAGGAACTCCATATACTAGGTACTGGAAATGTACATGATTTTCTATAAAGCGCATAAATATGAGCCAAAATGATGGAGCTATGACGTAAGGCATGAGTAGATATCGTGATGACTGAAAGACTTTGCACTGAGATGAAAATGGGTTAGGCATCTTCCTCCCCTACCGAGGTTCTACAACACACTGGCATCACTACTAAAATTTGGAAGCCTGATTTGGTTACTTATTTTATCATCTCCCCCTTAACTTTAAACCATTATTTTAAGTCTATGGGCCCCTTTTTATAAACGCTAAACTGAACTATCACCACTATACTTTAGAGTATGGGGTATAATAATGCACATAAATGATAAACTCACCTTGAAAAACTATGCCTAAAAATGTAAGACCCACTGCTATTAGTTCCTTCTGATATGCATCTCTCAGCTTTCTATAGCCTCAATAATCATCATACCATAACTGAAACACTGACTAAATTAGAATCTCCAGGAGTATCACTATACTATGAGTCCTTACAATGTAGTGCTTCAACTCTGCTTTCTATTTGCTCAATCTTTAAAGATTCAAGCTTAGATTCTAACACTTAACATATATATTCTCAAACTCTTAATGAACTGTACTAACTTTCTTTATAGCTTATTAGTATCACATCTCTAAACTTATATTCCTTCCTAAACCATGAGAACTACGATTATACCTAAACAACCAACGTAAACATGCTATAGCCCATAACTTAGCTAGTAAGAACATCAATTACTACATTACTAGCCCCATTCAAACTTTGCACTCAAGGATGCTACATAAGCACATCCATGCTGTCATACTTAGATTAAATTCTTGAAAATACTATTTCAAGCCTACTGGGTCACCTTTCATACAAATAGCCCCATAGATATATAATCCATCAAATTCAAATAACACTATCCCCACTTTACTGCTGCTAAATTCTGGGTTCATGCTTTTAATCCTAGATCATATGTTATCAAAGAATTCTAAGAAAATATCTAAAAACACATTTGACTCCTAAGATCTAAGGTACTACCCCTCTACTCAATGACTGGTTCATCGAGAAACTGAAACTGGACAACTTTTTTTCTAAAATCAACTAAAGTGGTTTGCTGGGATACTGTAATCGGGTAATTTCTGTATACCTGCCTGGTTAAGATAGATTTACCTACTTGGGTAGACACTGAGAAATACTCTACTAATGTTGCGGGTCTGACACTAAAATTGACAGCTATATAGGGGGTTACAAGAGAAAATGAAGCCATGGGATCTAACAAAGCATACACATAAATATGAAAGACCTGGAATATAATCATAACTATATCAGGAGAGCTTTCCTGATCATGACGGTATTGAAGTGCATATAATATATTATGATGCTGACCATTGGTTGCGCTGGAAGTGGCACCCTGCTGAGTCGAGCGACTGGAGGGAGCTGGAGGATAATTGGACTGACCCTGCTGACCACTCATTTGACAATCTCTAACTTTGTGGCCTATCTTGCCACACTTAAAACACACATCACTTGTATCTCTACACACACCCTTATGATTCCTACCATATTTATGCAAAGCAGATTAGTACAAACACGCTTCCCATTACCTTATGACTTAGAGCCTGGTGCTCTATCTCAATTATCATTCTTAAACTTAGGCACTAGCATACTGGCTGGACACAGAGCTAGGGATGATAATTTCTAATGGAACTAGGAATTTTCTCCACCTCTGGCCTTGGCATAAAACTACCTGTTCTTGCCCTCTTAATATTTCTCTCTTTCTCCCTACGCTCCCCCCTTAATCTACTGAGAATAACCCATAAGTATAAATAGAAAAATAACCTACTGATAGTTATGATCAACTTTTGAATGAGATAAGGTAATGAAAGTAGCTTTTAATTTGGCGTGAGAGACATGCTCATTCAGGGGATCTTCTAGAACAGGCGAAGGTTGGGCTGGTTCTTATTGCTTCTTTCATTGTCCTTTTTAGGAGGCATTTTTAGTAATGTCATGAAAGAATGAATAAGAAAGAAATTTCAAATTGAGCTCATGCTCTTTCGTACGACATGAATACTGAAAGAATGGGAACTTTTCCTAAAACATCTTATAGCCTCTTGTCCATAAGTTTGGCGCGCTTCATAACCATGCACAAGACTATACTCAACGCGACTTTTAGACTCCCTAGGACACTTTAAAACCTTAGGATCTTTTACTAAGTTTGTAACACCCTGGAAATACACCCTGGATACCACACGGTGCTTACGACCCCGAAAGACCACAAACTAACCTATGAACTAGTACCTGCAGTGAGTAGTGAATAATATACTAATCATAAAGATATATGTGGAAAATAAACTGATAATGCCATAAGGTTTTAGAAATTGAAAAAAATACTAAATCATAGTTTAGAACGTCTGGAAACATACTCAACATACTGATAAAAAACAATTAATAACTAACTATCTGTTTGAATAATTGAAAGCCTCTAAAACTGACTGACTCTGGTGTTTATGGGACAAACCCCCAACTAACTCTGGCTGACTAAATAACTGAATTGATGTCATAATTGAATATAAGATAAACCCATCCTCGATGGATGAGGGCTCACCACTGCTGATACTGCTGATTAGCTGATCTGCCTAAGCACGATCAGGAAACTGAGCGTGCGAACGTATGATATTAAACATTATAGCACAAGAAATGAGTAGGCGGTTAGTACTTTGAGGGTACTGGTATATGAGATGAGGTTAGGCTAAAATATATGGGTTATATGCATGAGATAATGACTGAATGAATAGCATGAGTTGCTTAGTATAAATGCATGAAAACTGTAAAATCTGATAATGCATGACCAAGCATAAAACATGTTCTGGTATGATCTATAAACTAAAATGCTGATAACTGAGTAACTGATAACTATATGCTATGGTTAAGTAAACCTGAAACTAAACTCTGGAATGAATACTAAATTGAGACTGTGGGAGCTAGCTATAATTGATATGCCCTAATCTATTACTGGGATCCAACCTATAACCCCTATTAGAAGGGTGTTAGTATCGTGCCATGAGAACTAACCTTGGCAATGTGGATCCACTAATCTAACATCTCGAAGGACGAGAGTGTCATGCCTAACTGATGGGGGACCCCTCAAAGTCTACGGTGGTGCCGTAGATCTGGAACTTAGGGACTGCTCCTAATATCTCATGCTTTCTGATGGGGGATTCAAGTTCCTCATGCTTACTGATGGGGGAGATGCCATCTCTAAATTCACTCGGTGCTATGTTTTACTCCTAACTGAATGACACCGATTTCTGAACTGACCTAAGTTTAACTGAGTCATGACTCAACATAACAACTTGCTGAATAGCGATGTTCATGGTTTATCTAAAATCATTCTGTAGTTACTAGAAACTATGTAAAAAGCTAAATTTTGGGTATTCATAACCCCCAACACTGAATAGAAATAATAATGACATATGAAGCCTTAAATATAGTAAAAGGGATCATTGTTCAAAATTTGACTCTTAGACATTTCATCAAACAAATGTGGATCATGAATTAAAGCATGGGAGTAGTTTAAAACATGTAATAATCACATGGATACAATACTAAAGCCATAATTCAGGAATTTAACATGAAACCATCATCATTCGAACAAGTAAGGTTCAATTCCGTCGAAAACAATTGTAAACATGATGTATAATAAAAATTCCTAATAATTCATGGGGTTAATTTATCATAAAATATATAAAAACTCACAATTTGATTTAAAAGAAGGATTCTTGAACTCTATGGGTGGAAAGGGCCCACGGATGAACATCACACATACCTTTAATACCTAAATCTTGAAAGGGAACAACTTTATAGAAAGTTCTTGGATGGTAAAGCTTGAATCCTTGAGTTTTCTTGAAGGGGAGAGGATTTAATTTTATGAACTAAGGGAAATCTTAGGGTTTATTTGAGAGAAAAATTGGGGAAAGTGGGAAAATAATGCCTTATCAACAGTTTAATCTCTTGTTTTTACGAATTGAGGTGTTGAGAAAAGACAAGACTACCCTTCTAAAATTTAAATTCAAAACTAAACATTGATTATGTCATCACCATGATGTGCCAAGGCTGCCATCTCTATACCTACCACGATGTGCCACAATTGCGGTGAGGTTCTAGAAATGAAATCTAAAAGTGCCTCAATCCTCATCCAAAAAATTTAAAACTTCCCCAAGACATGCTCTTTACACCCCTGATCATGAAATAATTTAAAAACTTACGTCTGGAGGTTGAGCAGGTCACTTTAAAAATAATCGAACTTCAGAGGCCAAAAATAAAACTAAGTCTCCAACACTAAGCTAAATTTTTAGGTTTTAAGCCTCTTATGAATGCATTATAAGCTGAGCTGAGCTAACACTAATACGGGGTATTACAGTGGTAAACACAAAAATAGGATTAGGAATACATTTAGGACCAAAACCAAAATTAATAGCCATATAAGGGGTCACATAAAAAAGGGTAAACTCGGGATCTAGCAGATAATACATATCATGAGAGAAAAGTTTTAGCATACCTATAACAACATTAGGAGATACCTCAAAGTATTGATAGGTGGCAAACGTTAAAGACAGTTTCGAATAATGGTCGAGCCCGAAGTAGCACCCTTTGGTAAAGGAGCTGAAGAAGGAGCAATGGAGACCTTATTAGCCCAAGTAGCAACATCGTCAGAGGGACAGTTCCTCTGAATATGGCTCGACTGGCTGCATCTGAAACACTTATTTCTCTCCTCATCAAAAAAACCATGGTGCAACTGACTATAGAATCTACAAGGAGGATACGATAGAGCTGACTGGGCCTCACTGGCCTTAGATTGGTCACCTTGTTCCTTAAACCCACTGTTGCTCTGAAAGCGGTGATCACTGAATGAATTAGGATACGGAGCACTAGCCATAGAATATGAGCAAGAATTTCCCAACTTCTTAGACCATTGTTTGCTATCTCTACTAGTATTCTGCTGGTCTCCACCCTGCTCAGAATACTTGGACTCTTGCTTTGCCTTTCCCCTATTTTGGCTTGTCTTTTATTTCATCTTCAACTTATTGTATATATACCACAAGCCTAGAGATATCCATATCACTATTTAAGAAGGCAATGTTGCACTCTAGCACCAAGTCCCGAGACAAACTCAAAGTAAAGTTTCTCATCTTAGACCTCATGGTAGACACCAGCTCAGGAGCATAACAGGACAACTGATGGAATTTCAAGGCATACTCTTTCACAGTCATCCTACCTTGTGTTAGCTTCACAAACTTTTTAGCTTTGGCTTCTCTCAACTCTAGAGGAAAGAAACAGTCCTGGAAGGCATTCAAAAACTCATCTCATAGTGCCAACTCTGTATCATCACCCCTAGAGTGGTCCCACTCCTTATACCACTAATGTGCCACATCCTTTAACTGATATGCAACAAACTTAGAGTCAGTAAAGGTTGGAGGATTGAGCCTCATAAACTAACATACTCGATTAACCTCAGAAAAACTCACAGTAGTACTACTAAGATCCAATTGGCATGAATGTGATGTCAACAATTGGGTCAGCAGATGAATAGATCGATAAAACTCAGAATTAGAAATATCACCTTGGGGCGGTGGGTCATGATTATCATCAGCTCGAAGAACTCAAGGAGGACTGATAGGGATCGGTAGAACTCCACGTAGGGTAGTACAATCAGTATCTAGATCCCTAGATTGAATCTGAACTCCATAAGTAGGTCGAGTTCCGTCTATATTATCCTCATGTAGGAGAGAATAAGTTCCATGACTATCAGATATTTGGGGAAGCATCATTTGAAATACGAACAAATAGATACTGTAGAAGTTTCAAAACCTTAGACTCTATAGCCCGAAAGTAGAACACAAGAAAGGAAAATATTTCTAAATGTCTCGTAGCCCCTCCCTCATAAGTGTGAAGCGATACACACCCATGAAAGATACTCTACTTAACACGACTTTGTGGAAAACTAAAAACACCAAACCTAGGATTTGATACCAACTTTGTCATGACAATACAAGGGCCTAGCCATGACGGGTATCTCAAGTCCACTGAAGATCGTAGACCACCCCCTTTGCCTAGTTAACAAAGAATAACACATCTAACAATGGCTGAATTTTGAACATATAACAAGATAGAAAGTAATAAGTTCAAAGACATCTGGAGTGTCAACATCCATACCCAATCCATAGAATTATCCACAAAGCCTCTATACCAGAAAATAACCTATGTCGGACATGTCCTCGACTTTAACAATGACAATGTAAAGGTGAAGTCTTCAATTCTAATTTATGAAAGTAAAAACAATGGAATAATCAAGTCTTTTGGAAAATTGAAGCTCACTGCTTCACTACAACGGCCGAATCTAAGAACACCTATCACGAAAATGTAAAAGTTCTATTAAACCCAACATCGCATAGAGATATAGTGTCTGGAGATGGTTAGTAAGGTGAACATTATCATGGATTAGGGTAAAATAATGTCAGTCAAAAGTTCAATTCCAAATTTACTGTACATGTTCACATACATACACACACACACACACACACACACACACACACACATATATATATATATAAAATAGATCCTGGGATAGAAAACAAGGTTTAGCATGATAGTAAAGAATTATCCTGGACTATGTATCTTAACTATTAAAAACAGGCACCCACGGGGCTATATGGGTTTAGATCCCTCTGCTGAAAGGGCTCTAGTGCATATTAGTCGCACGTACCGAAGGTATCAAGAAAGAATAGGGAATTCTCCGACCTCACATCAATCCAAGATATAAACATATATATATATATATATATATATATATATATATCAATAATGTGAACTGTGCACACGGTCATCAATACCAACCTTGAGTTGGAAAATATGAGTTTCTAGTACGAGTCATTCAAGACCTATACCTTGACGGCTTAGCTGCATAACCCCCATTAAGACCAATTAAAATAAGTTGCACATAACCCATTAATTAACCAAAGTATTATACATTAAGGTACACCATAGGTATAGTCATACCATTTAGCTTGCAAACTCATAATTATGCCATTATAATTCCATTAACTTAGGGGAATGCCTCGACCCTCTTTTTTCATTAAATCAAGTTATAGGGATGCCTCAACCTCCTTTAGTTTATCAAATAAACATATAGACAACAATGACTTCAAAATCCATGTCCATTATTTAATCATTTATGCAATGCAATAGTATAGGTTTGTAAGTCAAACCAAGTGACAATTCCACAATTCAAAACCATTTACACAAGTGGGTTGAGGAATATAATTATTCAAAACCAAATTCAAATTTCAAAATATCAAATTAGGGATTACCTCTACCCCCATTCAAATTTCCACACCCACACACCCTATTAGTGAAAAAAAATCAATTCAAAGCATGAACAACTCATGAAAACCATGGAAAAACAACTAAAGAATTATCTATTAAAAAACTTCAACCTATGTCAAAACTCACATTCAATTCCATATAATTAAGCCATTTAAAACAAATGATTTTCACAAAATTAGATTTGGGGAAGAGTAACATGTCTGAAAGTATCACAACTATTGAGAGAAATCACCCTAGAGAGCCCTAATTGACCAACTTCTTGGAAACCCTGAGTGTTCTTGACCTTGAGGATTTGAGAGAGATTGAAAAGTTATTTTTATTTATTTCAGAGTGATAATAATACCCTAAAGGGTTTTTAAGTCATGATTCACAATTCGGGAAGAGGGGAAAAATCCAAAGTGCCCTTAATGAAACACTGAAAAATTATTGCCCACTTGCTACGGGTGACCTTACGACTCGTGACCTCTAGTCGTAGTCTGGAAATTATCCATGGAAATCAATATTAGTCTAGATAAGAATCATACCATACGACTCATACATAGACATTATGACTCGTTAGGTTCAACCGTAGTCATGGTAGAATCATTTGGGCACTATACTGGTTAGGCTACGAATAATCTTGATATGAATCGTACAAAGTATTTATGAGTTGTTAGGATTCAATCGTAATCATAATAGAAACTTGGTCAATCTATACTGGTCAGGCTACGATTAGGGTCCTATAACCCATAATGACACCTTACGACTTGTAGGGAGAGTCGTAATCCGGAGAATAAGCCCGTAGGTTAAGAAATTTTCAAAGACCAAAATCTTGGGTATTTTAGGGTCACTTTTGGATAGGATTGCTTATTGGGCGGATCAGACAGATAAATATGCTTAACGGTTTGGCTTATCGGATATCGGCTTTTAAATATACAAATTCACTAAACAACTAATAAGATATCAGTTAGTTCGGTTTGGATTAGTAATTATCGAAGGGTTAATGGGCAGTGTATTGACTCAACCATTTCATGCACCCTTATTTCACTTTCACAATTTCACTCACTACTATATTGATCTCCCACAAAACCATTTTTCCTACTCTACTTAGGCTTATAATTCTGTAATTTAAATCACAGTAAAAATACATAAAACCTTAAATTTTGTGGGTGCGTGCACATAAGCGTTATTTATTTAAGAAATATTAATCAAAATATACTTCAAGTATACATATTTATATATTAGAAGTGAAGACTAGTCTTATATGGTCCAAACTCAAGACTAACGAGCTAGTAGATTAGTAAAAAATTCAACTCACAAATCGTATCAAGTCATATAACTATGAAGTCCGTGAGCTAACTAATAAAATATGTAGCTCTCTTGTCATAATCGGAAGTCCAAAATAGAGAGTAATGGTTTAATCAATTTTAAGGAGGGGTAGAATATTAAATGGAGCTTTAGTGTTAATAATAGGTACTTTAAAGTATATAGCTAATGGTAAAAAATAATTATAATAGTTCTTAGAGGGTTAAAAGTTTACCCAATAAGAAAATTGAGTAATCCATCTCCGCACTGTTAAACCATGAACTATAAAATTTTAATTAGTTTCCCAATTTGATAACCCAATACCAATAAGCCAATAAGTTAATTTTGGGGTTGGCTTATTAGTTGCGATTCAATTTCGAAAAACCCTACCTTGGCCATGACTGGCTTCCTACTGAGTGTGATGTTACCATTTGACCTGGTTGGTTTTGGCATGCATCAGAAAAACAAAAAAGTGCAATGACTCTTCTGGGTTTGTATTACGAATCAGTAGGCAGAAACTATCTCTTGTGGTTAAATGTAACCCCAAACTCATATTAGATGAAGATATACAAGTCCTCAAAGTGCTCTCCTAGCTTTGTAATTCTTTTCAAAGAAATCTCCAAGCTTCGTGGTTCTATATTCCCTCATAATATTGTGAAACCTGCTCTTGTCTTTGCCAACAGTGCATGAGGAGATGCGAATGATTCTCAGTTTTGCCCCAAGATTGTAATTGAGGAAGGATTATATACATATTGGGCTCCAGATCAGGGAACAATCAGACTAGACACTTTATTTAGAATTTCAATAGGTCATAACTTTTAATATTTTGGAACTTCAAGAACCAATTCAAATGGGGCAGCGGATTATCGAGTTTTATCTTGATATATCAGATGAAAATGGGAAATGCCAACAGGTGGTAAATGGAACAATAATAGGATATAGGAGGCTGCCACTTTTTCCTATAATGAAATCCTACCTTGTAAGGTTGGTTATCAACAAGTCCAGGGTGTTTCCTCAAATCTCCCACTCAGGAATTTACATGGATTCGTATTCTGTTCCATGACATGTCTCTAATACAAACACTAATCTCAAATTTCATTAACAACCTAGTTTTTAGGAGAAGAGCATACAACCAGTCTTGATATGCTTCTATCTAATCATCATCAAACATATTCAAGCGTGCAATTAATCTTCTTCTTCTTTTTATATGCTTTTTGTATTAATTTTTGTTGGACTTTAGGTGTTGTAACATAATGTTCATGCAACACAAACTCACATTAGTGTGTCGCAACTTTCAATATATTAGATATGAACCTTGATATAATGATTTTCTAATGGTAGTGTGTTAGTAATTATAACCTGATTTCAGGTGTTGAAATTAAATCAAAACTCCAAAACGAACTCTAGTTTTGAGTTTCATTTATTGTTGATATAATAACTCAAAAAAATCATCATAGCACAAGGCAAGCCACAAAAACTATCTTGAAGACATCACTAAAAAACTTTTATTTATTACTAATAATATACTAATAAAGTCTCAAAACAAATTAACTTCCTCGGAAAAGCAAAACGCAATAATGCATCACATCAAAAGCTAAAAAGAACACTTACAGAAATCCTTCAAAAATATTCCCAACAATTACAGAAATCATTTTAAAATCTTCCACTTCAAAATGTTCTTCGATCCCTTTCACGTTGCATGACTCCATCAAGGAAGTGTTGATCAGAACAACAATTAGTGAGAGCTAGAATCTTCGGTAGATTAATATAAAAAATCAAAACATAAAAATCATCAACATACCACAATTATAAAGGCCACAATGAGAATGTGAATCCCTATTATCACAAATTCTACTATTGTCTCGCATCTTTGTTGTGCGTTAGCAAATCCCATATAAAGTTTCGACTCCACGATAGCTCAAATTCGTCTAAAAAATTACACTTCTCACTATTAAAATTCCCTCACTCTCATCCACATCCTCACTCCCAACTACACCATAATGAATACTATCTACCCTCTCATGTTCTATATCCCTCATTACACTAGCTTCATAAATCAAATTAGTGTAATAACTCAATAGAACTTCATTCTCCATTTGCAGGTTAACGAATATTCTCTTAACTTCTCTTCATACATAAATGATAAGGAAAAAAAAGCAACATGACCAATTCAAGGATCTAGCAGCATGACCATTTCAAGGATCTTGCAAGCTAAATCGCATGTAAGATTTTTGAGAATGAAAAACGAAAAAGTTTTGACAATAATGAACAGATTGAAACTGTTGTAAAATGAAGTGGTTGGTTCTTCGACTCTTTTTTCTAGAGCCATGTAATTTTTCAATATATCTCTTTTCTTCTCTCAAAGTTCAATAGCTTAGCAACCGTTATTCGGGTAACAAACGAATTACTGAAAAAATATTCCAAATAAATTAATAAGATTTCAAAATGAGAGAAGAAAAAAGGTAAGGCAAAAAAGATCTATATACTTGTTCTTGATTGAGACATTGAAAGGATGGTGGATTCAGGAGTATGGAACGTAAGAGTATTGTCGGGACTTGTTGTTTAAGTATGTAATAGTTTCTATTTTCATGATGAATCTTTCTAATAAATTGAATAAATGTGTTCGATGATGACGATGGCGGATTTGGTGGTGGAGTGTCTGTGTTGCTAGTGAGGTGGTTCAGTGTGTATGTTGAATGTTTGTTAGGAACTGGAAATATGGATGGAAGAGAGAGTAAAAATGATATTTGTGGATGAAATTGTTGTTGGAAAAATTACTAAAATATTAATTGGAACTGGAACTAACAATTGTAATAGAATAGTTTTAAATACTGTGTCGTGGCAAGCCACTTCCTTGAAAGCAATTTCAGCCCGACTTCGATGCAAATCCTTCTAGCCGGTAGCTCCCCAAGGTTCCATAGCTACTTTCAAACACGTTCCCTCATGGCTGGAAGTTTGGAGGTTTCTCAAAACTATTGCCTAAAAAATAGAGAAATTAAGAAGAAAGAAGGAAGATATTTTTCTTTCACTTTGTTGGTGTGTCTTTTGTTCACAAATATAGTGGTTTATATAGGTGAGGAACAAAGGATGTTACAAGAGTGAGTTAATGGTGAATGTGAATTAACTCATCAAGAATTATCTCACTAAATGAATTCATCCGTTCAAGAAGAATTCAAAGTGGACATAGTTACAAAAGAATTAAGAAGTTACATTTTCTCACAATGTATCGTGTAAATATTCCAGACCCCACTAGGTGGGAATATGTTGGGTTTGCTGTTGTTGTATCGCGTAAATATTTTTAATAATAATGTATTTGGACTTCTGTTTTTTGATAGGATTAAATAAGTTTTACACTTTGACTTTGCATTCTAACCATTTAATAAAATTGCCTTCAATCCTCCACAAATGCAAAGACAAAAGAATAGGAACACTTTTGGACAAATAAAAAGAACATGTACTTAAGTATTAATATCTTTCGATTTAAATTGATACGTAGTGATATGAGGCAACAACAAACATCCAAAAAGTGAAGTACTCGTGAACTAGATAGACATATGTTTAGATCCCCACAATACATACTATATCCTTGATTTTAAGCAACCTCCACGATACTACAAAGTTCTTTTATGATCATGCACACAAACCTTGGGTCTCATGAGTGCTTTAGAAAGGCGACCTAATTCTTTCATAAAAAGTGACCAACCTATTACACTCACGTTGGTGATTCATAAAATCTCTCTCATAGACCACCTTAAGGCTATGGATTCCTAAGAGCAAAAATAAGCTCAACCTTATAATACACAACCTCACACCATTGGGATAGGATATATAGTGTTTATTGAAGGCATATATGGATTCGTTTGACTGCAAATAGGTATCCACCATATTACCTAAATCCATGGACTTTATCCCTATCCCCCTCATCGATTCAAGGACCATTTTCCTTGTCAAACCCTTGATCATAAAATTCACCAAATTTCTTTTGAACCTTACATATTCCAAGAAAATAACACCATGTTTCAAAAACTGTTTAAATGCACCATATCTGATGCGAATATGTCTCTTTTTTCCATTGTATACATTATTTTAGTAATTCCAATTGCCGATTGTGAGTCATAATATAAAGAGACTAGTGACACTTGTCTTTTCCTTAAAAGCACATATGCCAAAAGGTTTCTAAGCCACTTAGCTTCTTGCCCTGCTAACTCAAGAGCAATGAATCAGATCCCATTGTAGAATATGCTATACAAGTCTGCTTTGAAGACTTTAATGAAATAACACCTGCACCTAAAATAAACATATAGTCCCTAGTAGAGCTAACTTCATCATTGTCAGTCACCCAGTTTACATCACAAAAACCTTCTAAAATAGCAAGAAATCTATTAAAATGCAAGTACCAATTCATAGTACCTCTCAAATATCTTAACAAGTAATGAAGAGCATTCCAATGTTCACTACTAGGATAATGAGTATATCTACTCAATCTACTAGCATCATAAGCTATATCAGGACGAGTATAGTTCATGAGAAACATTACACTCCCAATTATTTTAGCATATTCTTTTTGAGAAACACTGAAATTTTTATTCCTTTTCAAGTGTGTGCTAGGATCATAAGGAGTTCTTACTGAAAATACATCAAAACAATCAAACCTTTTCAACATTTTTTCAATATAGTGAGACTGACTAAAAAAGAAAACATTGATAATTCTTTTGATTTTAATCCCTAAAATCACATCAACTTCTCTAAGGTCTTTTATATCAAATTTAAAAAATAAAAATTTCTTAGTCTTATTTACAACATTCACATTAGGGTCAAAGATTAACACGTCATCCACATATAAACAAATAATCACAAAATATGATCCTATCATTTTAACAACAAATCCATTATCTATTAATATGAAATCAAATTTTTCATACCACTGCTTAGGTACCTGTTTTAGTCCATATAAGGACTTTCTCAATTTGATACTTTATCCTCTTGTCCTATGACCACAAAACCCTTAGGTTTTGTCATATAGATCTCGTACTCTAAATTGCCATTTAAAAATGAAATTTTGACATCTATTTTTTGTACACTAAATTATGAATAGAACTATAGCAATAAGAGTCCTAATGGTCGTTATTTTAGTCATAAGAGAATAAGTATCAAAATAATCAACACCTTTCTTTTGGTTAAAACCCCTAAGCACAAGTCTAGACTTATATTTATTAACTATACCATCAAACCTCAATTTCTTCTTAAATATCCACTTTCTACTTATGGGTTTGAAACCTTTAGGCGAATCATACAAATCCTAGGTGTGATTAGAGAATATAGAGTCTAATTCACTTGTAATAGTCTTTTTCCAAAACATTACATCTATTGTACTTATTGCTTCCTTATAAGTCTTAGGGTCTTCTTATATTAAGTAGATAGACACTAATTTATCATTTAAAACATTAGTATCAAAATCCTCAGTTAAGAAGATGGCGATAAAATTAAAATCAAAATTAGTCTCAATTCTACATCTTTTACTCCTTCTAAGTTCACTTTCATGCTCATTAGGAATAACATCAGATATAGGCATAACATGAGAGTTAACAGATATAGATATAGAAGTATTATTTTTTACATCACTAGGCACATTATTTTTCAAAGAAAAATCATGCTGAAAAAATCTTGTGTCTCTAGATTCACAAATAGAATAAATATTTAATTACTTAAATCAATATACAACACTATTTTGAGCAATAAAAATAGTTTCAAAAGTCTTAGAGCCTACATTTACGCATTTAAAATTAGGTAGACCACCCTTAGCCAAACACTCCTACACTTTTAAGAATTTTAAGTTAGGAGAAAATCCTTCCATAATTCACGTGAAGTTTTGTTTAACTTTTTATAAGGAAATCTATTAAGAATATAACATACAGATAAGGCAGCTTCCCCTACATATGGTCAGGTAAACCTGAGCTTAAAAGCATAAAATTCATTATTTCCTAAAGGGTTTTATTAGTTCATTCATGAAATACCCTAAGTTTCTGGATTCCTAAACCTTACAAAATTTCTTGTACTTTTGATCTCTGGACAAGGTACGACTAGGGAAACAACTCATACACTGGGATACAGTGGTATAAGTTAGTCGTATATTGACCAGTGTTGGTTAGTGGGGTGAATTTGGTTTCTGAAATAGATACGATGGGGGTGGTACAAGTCATATTGGTGGATATGGGTTGTTTCATTTGTTTTTTACCTTAAATTAATCTTGGACTTAGTAACTTAAGTTGGATGTGAGTACGAGTGGCTCACCTAGAGCCGTAAGCCAGGATACAAGTCGTACCATGGATTTGTATGGTGGGTAGTGTTCAATCCTCTTTAGATTCTATTCTTCCAGGGGTACAGATCATGGATACTACTTGTACACTTGGATACGAAATAGTTTGGGGTGAGTAGTACCTTGGATAGTATCGGGTCCTAGGGGGGATGGCCTTGGGTACAAGTAGGGGGTACCACTCATATCGGAGGGTACGATTGGTATGGATATTAGTACCCCTCTAACGAGATTTAGTGCATTTTAAGTAAGGGTAATCTGGAAATTTTCTATCCTAATAAGGCCCCAGGACTTATATTTCTATTGGGAGGTTATTTACCATAATATTCTATTCATTTAACACTTAGGGGTTATTTGGTAGAGTGTATAAGAACAATGGAGAATATAGTGTATCAGTAATGATTGCAGTAGTAATGCTTGTATTAGTTATGCATGTATTATTTATCATATACTATTTGATTTGATGTATAAGAAATAATACATCTTATATAGTTTCTATAAAAGAAATGTTTGTTTACAAAAATACCTTTATTTGACTTTGTACACTTTTCTTGCAACAAAGTATTTTTGCCATCTAAAACATACTTAGTATTGTTGAACTAGTATATAGAGGTTTAGGATTAATCGGAAGGCCTTCGCCTTTGTGCATGAAATGTTATGCTGATGGATTACGTAGTCAAAACAAAAATAAAATATATTTTCCCCCCATTGTTAGTTCTAACTGAAGGCATGGTTTTATACAATGTTTTCATGGTTTGATTATGGTATGATTTTGGGGTTTTCAAATTTATGTTGGGGTTTTCTTACAAATGCTTGGTTATGGTTTTCCTATGCTTTAGTTATGTTTTTACATGCTTTAATGGTGGTTTGGTTAATTGGTTGCATGGGAATGCTTACTTGGTAATGGGCTTTGGTTTTAGTAATACTATGCCTCTAACATGTTTGATAAAATGCCTAAGATAATGATTTTACTCTATTATGGAACTTTTTTTGAAACCTATTGCATGGTAAAGTTTGGTAATAGAAACCTAAAAGGTTTAAATGGTTTGAAATGGTTTGGATTTAATAAACATCCTTGTGGGGGTACAAGGGAATCCCCCAAGATAATATGGTAATGAACACTTGTGGGGTACATGGGAATTCCCTAAGTTGATTGGATAATATGACCTATGAGTACATGGGAATCCCTTGATATCTAAAAGGTTTGGCTAAGGATAATACTTATAAGTTAGAGTCAGTACAACAATACCACTATCTAATAGCCTTGGTTAATAATAATGGAATAATGGTTTGGTTGGAAATAGTTTTAATTAGGCAATAAAGGTAGGGTGTGATAGCTAACGGTAAAGGTGGAAGTCCAATGGATGAACACCGAAAGCTCATGTTTGCTAACATGAGAGGTTGGTCATGGTGACCATATATGATACTCATGAGGTACACAAAAATCCTTTAAGTACACTATACATATGTATCATGAAGATTGAAGGTACTTTGGAATCCTTGACTCTTATCATATCTTAAGTTTGTGCAGTTACACATATCGAGGCCCGTTCAGGGGTTACACTTGACCCATATAGCGTGTGGGTGATTAAATATGGTTAAGCTTCACATATCCAGGTTAATGGTTTTAAATGCATGCTAAACAAAGTTCCTTTCCTGACATGGTTATATATATATATATATATATTTATTATTTGAATGCATATGGATGGTTTACTTAGTTTTATCAAATGGAATTATTTTATACATATCCTGAGTTCATTCTAGAGTTCACCAACTAACCCATCTTCAAGCGATGTATCCCCATGCAATGTAGGAACCAACCATCCTACTCCTCCTACTTATTACTCAAATATTTGGAGTCAACTTTTAGACTGAAGTAATAAGCTTTCATCTTTCCAGAAGGCTCAATTTTGTGGATGTTATTTCATACTTTTGTTTATTTATGGATATTATTTTTAGGTATGGTTGGGGGCATGTACCAATCAAATTTTGATATTATTTTGGTTAGAGTCTTTTATAGAATTAGTTTGGGTTGGCATGAGCTGGATCGGTATTATGGTCAGCCTTAGTATTGGCATTGGTTTGGGGCTGACACCCTTGGACAGTATTATTGAATATTCCATCCTTTTATGTTATGTTATGGAACTTGGTTTGGTTATTATTTAGTTATGGTTTTGGAATAGTTTGGAATGGTTGGACGGTTGGTATGGGATGGCTGGACTCAATCAGATCAATCCCAGCTGTGATCCTATCCAAAGACTTCATGTAATCTGTTATTCTGTCTTGTTAAATATTTGGAGTTCAACCAACTCAGGGCAGGCGGATGGATGTTGGGTTGGGTAACGGGGGTGATCTTTGACCCTGATCGAACTTGGGATGCCCATTATGACAAGGCCCCAGGTTGGGTTATGTCAAGTTAGTATTATAGTTTTAGGTTCATAATCAATTAGGAGACCACAAAGCTGTGTATAGTAAGTCTCTTTTAGGGGTGTATTGTGCGCCAGACTCATAAAACAGAGGCTACAAGGCATTTAGAAATATTTCACTTTCTTCGTATTCTATTTTCAAGTTTGGAGTCTGAATCATGAAATCTTCTCTAATACTTGTTTGTTTGTCTTTCAGATCATGCCTCGATGATCTGGAACATAAGAAAATCCTTTTGCCCTATCTAAGGGCAATATTGATGGGGTACGTCCTACATTTGGAGTTCGCACTTGATCTTAGGGTCCTATCCCTAATGTTTTTGGAGTTCCTCTAGTTGCTACTAGTCCTTCTCAGGGTAAGGTGACTAAGGTAGAATTTCATTAATCGATTCATGTTATTCCTTAGTTGGTTGTTGCTCAGGCAGAGCAAGATGTATCCAGTGTTTTATCTGCTGAGGCCACGAGGGTCGGCCAGTTTATGAAGATGAATCTTCATACTTTTACGGGTGTGAAGGAGAAAAAGGATTCTCAGGGCTTCTTGGACTAAATAAAGAAGATATTTAGGGTGTTGCAGGCTATAAATATGGAAGGTGTGAACTTTGTAGCTTATCATCTCAAGGATGTTGCGTACTAGAGGTACGACGAGTGGGATAGGGATAGGGTGATGTGGATGAGTTGTCTTTATGGAAGGCCTTTTCTAATACTCTTCATGATAGCTTCTTTACTCAAGAGCTGATAGAAGTGAAGATGGAGTATTTTGTGAATCTTAAGAAAGGGAAAATATTGATCAAGGAATACGCCTTGAAGTTTCATCAGTTGTCAAGGTATGCTCCGAATTTGGTGGTTGATATAAGGGTAAAAATAAGAAAGTTCACTTCCGGGCTGTCTCAAGATTTGATCCTTAAAAGCAAGACTGCTTTGTTTATTAAGGATATGTATATTTTGAGCTTAGTTGTTCATATGTATCAGGTGGAGGAAGAAAAGAAGAAATAGGTAGAGTTTGAGGAAAGGCAGAGTAAGAAGAGCAGGTTCTCTGAGTAGGGTGGTGTGGTTGGGATGGAGGTAAATGGAAAAAGATGAATTGGGGTAGTTCTGGTTCCTTCTCCATAACTAGTGCTCCTTACCTAAATTAGTCAATGACAGGCGTTAGCAGGGTGGTGATAATTTTTAGGCACAGGGTGCCCAATCTCAGGCAAGTGGGGGTCAATCGACTTCTTTATGCCCTCTTTGCTAGTTCTATGGTCATCTTTATTGAGGGGTTTTGCAATGAAAGAAGGGACAAATGTTTTAAATATGTCAAGCTAGGCCATATGCTCAGAAATTATTCGGTTAGTAAGGGTTCTTTGGAAGCAATCAAAGCTTCGGTAGCTTCATCTTCTGCTCCTGCACCTAGTGGTAAGGCTTTTGTATCTGCTCCCTTTTCTGGTACTGGCATAGGTCAAAATAGATTATATGCTCTTGCATCTCGACAGGAATCTAAGGTATCACCTGATATAGTTACTGGTATGTTATAACTCTTTTCTCATAACGTGTATTATCTGCTTAATCTGGGGTCTACGCTCTCTTATGTGACCCCATATGTAGTTGTATGCTTTGGTTTTGATCCTGAAGTTATTTAAGATCTTTTTTAAATTTCAATCTTTGTAGGTGATTCATTTATTGCTAAAAGAGTCTATAGGGTGTGTGTGAGAGAAAAAACACCTTGGTAAATCTTTTTTGAACTAGATATGGTGGATTTTGATGTTACTTTAGGAATGGATTGGTTACACTCTTGTTATGCATCCTTGGATTATAGGACTTGTAATGTTGTCTTTAGATTCCCTAGTGAACCGATTATAGAGTGGGAGGGTTGTTCCCTAGCTCCTAAGGGGAGGTTTATTTCTTATCTTAGAGCTCAAAGATTGGTCTCTAAAGGTTGTCTCTATCACTTGGTCTGGGTAAAAGATTCTAACTCAGAAGGTTCTTCTTCGCATTCGGTTCCATTGGTTAGTGGGTTTCCTGAGGTATTGTCAGATGATCTTCCTGGTGTTCCTCCGGATAAGGAAATATATTTTCGGAAGATCTTTCTGGTGTTCCTCCAGATAGGGAAATTGAGGTTGGTATTGATTGGATTTTATACACTCGTCCAATATCTATTCCTCCGTATAGAATGGCTCTGGCTGAGTTGAAGGAACTCAAGGAGAAACTTAAGGATTTTCTGGATAAGGGTTTATTCATCTTAGTGTATCCCCGTGGGGTGCACTGGTGTTTTTTATGCGCCAGAAGAATGGATCCCTTCTGATATGAATTTACTATTGACAGTTGAATAAGGTAATGGTTAAGAACATGTATCATCTTCCAAGGATAGATGATTTGTTTGAGCAGTTGTAAGGTTTAAAGTTCTTTTCTAAGATAGATCTTCAGTTGGGGTATCATCAACTTAAGATTAGGGAGGAGGATATCCCTAAGATGGCTTTTCGTACTCGGTATTGGCACTTTGAATTCTTGGTAATGTCATTCATCTTGACTAATGCCCCGATGGAGTTTATGGGTCTGATGAACAATGTTTTCAGACAGTTCTTGGATCTCTTCATCATTGTGATTATTGATGACATCCTGTTTTATTCAAGACTGAGGTGTATCATGCTATTAACCTCCGTGTTGTGTTGCAGACCTTGAAGGAACAACAGTTTATGCCAAGTTCTCTAAGTATGAGTTTTGGTTGAACGATGTAACTTTTTTGGGTCATATTATTTCTAGTAAGAGGATAATGGTGGATCCTCAATGGTGGCAGTGGCTAAAACATGGCCTAGACCCACGATAGTTTGGATCTTCTTGGGTTTGGCTGGGTATTATCGATAGTTTATGGACGGTTTCTCGACTATAGCTGCTCCTTTGACTAAGTTGACTCAGAAAAAGGTAAAGTTTTCTAGGTCGGATTCTTGTGAAGGGAGTTTTGAGAAGTTGAAGGATAAGTTAACTTCGACTCCAATTTGACATTGCCTGAAGGCAATGATGGGCTTTTGGTTTACTGTGATGCATATAGGGTGGGCCTTGGTTGTGTTTTGATGCAGCATGGGAAGGTGATTATGTCACTGTAAGACCCCGCAAAACTTCCAAGCTTTACTCAGTCTATTAAAGCTTAAAAAGAGGCCCAAGACTTAGAAACTTTAGCTAAGTGTTTATACTTAGAATCTTTTTTAGCCTTCATAAGTTAGCAATTTTATTACTCAACCCATACGACCCTTAAATGTTGATCTTTAAGTTGATTCATGATCAGGTATGTCAGTAGGTGTTTCTGGATGAGTTTCAGATTTTTTGGACCGCGTTTAGACCATGTTTGGTGTCCCAAAAAAGTGGACCAATACGATCTAGCTGCGTCGTGTATATTGTGTAGGATTTGCCAGTCAAAAGTACTAAGGCTTGGCACAATCATGGTGCGACGCGTTGAGTATCACGTCGATTCGATCGACGCACCGAGTCGACAACCGCATCGGTGCCAAGTTTTCAACTTTTTAAAATCCAAATCCAGAGGGGTATTTGGGTCAATTTACCACCCCTATATAACCCTATAACATGAGATTCAACTCTATTTTTCCCCAAAATATTTTCTGTTCTCTCAATTTCTCTGAAGAACAAGTTAGGATTTTCCAATTAAATATCCAAATTCAAGAGTCTCTCCGCCAATCTTCCTAAAATCAAGAACTATGGTATGTTAGATGTTGATTCTTAGGTCCCTTCCACACAAGAAGTTCAAGAACCCTTTCTCAAATTATAAAGATTGAATATTTATGATTTTTTATGATTTATGTGAGTTGAAGTTCATGTTTATGTTTATGTTATTGTTGAGTTGTGATTCATGTTCTAAATTACAAGTTTCATGATTTAGTCCTAGCATGTGATGATTTGCATAATGTTCATGATAAATCCCTTTAAGTTGAAAGTTTCTTGATGTAGCCAATTGTATAACCAAAGTATGCTCCCCATATCTTTGATAAAATGCTTATGTGAAGGAAATAGAGTCATTATAGCATATTAGCATGAAATCCCTAATTATGTATAAGTTAATGCATGACAAGTGTTTTGTTGAAACACCTTAGTGAATGAATTATGATACATTGGTATGCATCCCTTTACATTTACATGTTCAAGACTTCCAAGTGTTTGAAGAAATGCCTTCTTGATTTTATTGTGAATGATAGACTATTGTTATGCTATTCAAGAATTGTCATGCCTTATTTATCTATGTTATCGAGTCCTGGGGGTATTTAATACCTAATAATTTAGCTGATTGTCTAGAGCAAGTGTCAGTTTTCAAGATAATCTCAGTCGTCGATGATAAGTAGAACTCAGTTAGTTACAGAACTTAGAGAGACTCAGCTTGGTATCAATCTGTTCGAGTTCAGTATTCAATTCAGACCTCAGTAGTATTCGAGTATTCAGTCTAGAAACTCAGTAGCATTAAGTCAGATAACAAAATTCAGCAATATTTCGTCAGTCAATAGAATTCAGTGAGATCAGTTCAGTTTAGTTAATCAGTATGATCAGTAAGAGTTCAGTCAAGCCTAGTATGAATTAGAAAATCAGTTTAGTGTCTTTTAGTTAGGAGTAGGATTCAGCACCGAGCGAGCTTACGGATGGGGGCTCACCCGCTAGATAAGATTGAGATCCCTAGAAGCAATCCCAAAGTTCCAGAACTACGTAGCCAGCATAGGCCTGAGATGTCACCCATTAGATACTACTGACATACTCGGGGATCACCCGCTAGTACAGGACTGATCTCAGGGGTCACCCACTAGATTACTACTGACTCCATCACAGTTGTCTTTACCCGTGGCACGGTACTGACACCCTTCCAGCTGGGGTTATAGGTTGGACCCCACTAGTTCAGATTTGGAGTATGTCGATTAGATGACTACCTCCCATAGTCTCAATTTCAGATTCAATCTCAGTAATAGAACTCAGTGCAGTATTACAGAAATCAGGACTATTAGATACAGTCACTCAGCTCAGTAAGGAACTTCCATAGAATTTAGAGATCACCCGCTAGATAGGACAGATCTCAAATACAGTCAATCATTTTCATCATCCAGAGATTCAGAGATCACCCGCTAGATAGGACTAATCTCAGGTACAATTAATTAGAATCAGTATTAGTAGATTTAGAGATCATCAGCTAGATAGGACTGATATTAGATACAGTCAATCAGTATTATAAAAACTCTGAGGTCAATATCAGTAGACTCAGTTATTCAGTATCCCAGTGTTAGTAAACTCAAATGTCAATAAATTAGTATTTAGAATTCAGTATCAGTAAACCCAGTTATCAGTAATCCAGTTAGTTGAAATCAGTATTTAATGTTACTACGATTTCAGTTATAGTTTATGCATTCATGCATGCAATTCCTCATTCAGTATACACATGTTATTCAGTCAGCTATAGCTCATACATATGAGCCCTTGTATTTAGCCTTACCTCATCTAGCATACAAGTACATTATCACATACTGACATATACTTTCCTACGCTATGGTGTTTTATACTATAGGTTCAGAACCATGAGCTCCAGAGAACACTTAGCAGCCCAGATTCAGCCAGCAGCAGTAGATAGTAGTGAGTCCTCATCATTCGTGGATGGTTCTTATTTTATTTTACCGCAGTAGATTCAGTATTTTTAGTAGATGGAGTTAGTTGGGGGATTGTCTCATTCAACTCCTTATTCAGACAGTTAAAGTCTTTCAGACTAGATTTTTTCAGACTAGATGCTCAGACAGTTGTATTAGTATTTGATTTTCAGTTGTATTTCAGATGTTTGAACCTTATGGAAAGTTTTTCATTAGTTTTCTGCCTTTTTACAGTGTATTATTCAGTGCTCAGTTACAGATATCAGTCAAGGGTTAGCTTATGGCCCTTCAGGATTATGAGCACCGTGTGGCATCTGAGATACCAGACTCGAGGCATTACAGTCACTACCTGAACCAGTGCCTAGATGTAATGGGCATCCTAAGTCCGACACGGACCGGAGACCACCCTTGTTACCCAACCCAACTCCAGCCGTCTTCCTTGACTTGGATGAATTTCGAGCATACAACAAGATAGTGTAGATGCTCTCATGAAGACTTTAGGATAGGATCACGACCATGACCGACCGACTGAGTCCAATCATCTAACCATACCAACCGGTCCAAACCAAAGGCTATAAACTAGGCCATAACCAAATAAGTTCCAGAACATATAATGATAATCAATCCCAAAATATAATATGATGGAACAGTGAGAAATCATGTGATGTAGTGTCAGTCCACCAGCCTATTCCATTGCCAAGGTTAACACTAATACTGATTCTGTCCATACCAAACCACAATAGTACCACAAAGCCTTTAACTAAAAGAGGAATAATGTCTGGTTGGTACATGCCCCTAATCATACACAAAACCAATATCCAAAATAAAGTCAAAGTATGTAAGAATGTCCATATCATGAAATAGAGCCTTCTGGAAAGAAGGAAGCTCACCACTTTAATTCAAGTGATGATATTGAGTCTGAGTGTTAAACAGGAGGAGTGAAACGATAGGTTCTTGCATAGCGTGGGTATACAACCACCAGTAGATGGGTTAGCGAGTAATCGCTAGCATGAAATTAGGACAAGGATAAAATAATGTCATTAATAAAACCAAGTAAATCCCTCCAAAATGCATAAAACCATACATACATACATACAAACATATATATATATATATACATATTTATATATACATATACATATACACATATATATATGTAACCATGTCGAGAAAAGGGAACCGTGTTTAGCATGCATTTAATACCTTCACCTCGGTTGTGTAGCTTTGCCATCCTAAACCACCCACGGGCTATATAGGTTCAGCTCCCCCTGTTGAAAGGGCCCAGTGCATGAAACCTCATGACTGAAGAAATACCCTTTGGATGGCTAGTACATCCCCTAATATAAAGCATGACATCATGCACACTATCATCAAGACAATCCTCATATAAGCAAATATGAGTTTCTAGTTTTGGTCCCTCCCGGGACCTCTACCTTGTGCGGCTTTGCTACACCCTCCTTTAATGCCCAATTAAAATAATTTTCCAGCCAATCAAACCATTATCCATTCATTAACCAAGGCCATTAGTAGTGGTATAGTCATACGAACCATTACTTGCAAGTATTATCCATAGCCAAACATTTATAGATTAAGGGGACTTTCAAGTGCCCTTCCATTTACCATATCAAACCACTTGGGGATCACTATGTACCCCACAAGCATTACCATTTAGCATTATACCTTTTCAAAGAATTTAAACCATGCATAATTCCTTTTCTAAGTTGAAAACAAGTAAGTGTTCTATTTAAAAGTAATTAATGCAATGAACATGTCTTTATAGGCATAATTTAGCCAAAACCAATTCCAATTACCAATAACCATTCCTACATAATTAAATTGTCCAAAACCACCATTAATGCATATAAAAGCATAATTAAAACCATGAAAATCCATAATCAAGTATTTACAAACTAAACCCCCAAATCATATTTGAAAACCAAAAGCATACAATAAAGAAATCATGAAAACCTGTAATGAAAACCTTGCCTTTAGTTGGAACTAACAATGAGGGAAGAGAACATACCTTAATTAACAAAGTGGATGGAGAGAAATCACTAACACGATCCCCAAATTGGTCCTCAAGGTGAAACCCTAGCTTTTCTTTCCCAAAAGCTATTGAGAGGATTTTAGAGTGTTTAGGAGTAGTTTCTGTGTTAAAGAATAGAATAATAGGGTAAATACTCTCCAAATTAGGTTAGAAGTCATGGGGTCCTTTTAGGTTAAGTGGGAAAATATCCATAATACCCCCACTTAAGTTGCACAAAATCTATCACAGGGATACAACTGACCTACACGAGTCATACCCTTCGATACGAGTGGTACCCGCCTCTCGTATCCTTAGCCTCAAATCTTGGACCCAACACTGTCCAATATACGACTCATCCAACCTAAGTCGTATCCACACTAAATAATCCATAACTCCAACTTGTATCCCTAACAGAAAAGAATACCAAAAGGATTGAACACTGTATACGACTCATACCCTGTCATATGGCTTAAGGTAAGACACTCGTAGTCAAAACCTACTTAAGTTACCAAGTCTAAGGAAAAGCCCAACCTAGAAGATCCATATGCAACCATAAGACTCGTACCACATAAGTCGTACCCATTTCAGTGAATAAATCCATCCCACAAATCAATACTGGTTAGCAAACGATAGGTCTATACTATTCGTACCCCAACATATGACTCGTACCTTGAGTCATATTAGGTCCGAAGAATGGAATTCCAAGAAATTTTCTATGTTCCAAAAACCAGGATGTTTCATTCTCCCCTACTAGGAACATTCATCCATGAATGACGAATAAAATAGGGTAGATGCAAACACGAGTCATTAGCATTATCAAACATAAATCCAACCCTTACATGTATTTACTCTTACCTTTAAGATAGAAAACAAAGATACAAGAGATCCAACCTTTCCTTTAACAAACTCTAAAAATAAAGATGTGTTCAAGTACACTTACCTTTCGCATGAATCCCAAGGGTAGAAACTAAAGATATTGTAAATAAAGGCCAATTCATTTGCAACATTACCAACCCTTCGTAAAATCACATAAGGGATAATGAACCGAGGACTGATCTTCCATATCTTGCTAAATCGCACTACTTCCTTCATGGGAGACGCCTTTAGGAACACCTTGTACCCAACCTCAAACTCCAAGTCTCTATGACTAATATTCGCATAAGACTTTTGGAGACTTTGGGTAGCCTTAAGCCTATTTTGAATCACCTTCACCTTCTCTATATCTTGATAAACCTAATTCGTACATAAAATATCTACCTCACCAAAATTAAACAAGCCAATAGGAGATCTACACCTCCTACCATACAACGCCTCAAAAGGGGCCATACAAATACTAGAATGATAGCTATTGTTGTAAGCGAACTCCACCAAAGGTAGATGCTCTACCCAATTGCCACCATAATCAAATACGCACGCTCAAAGTATATCTTCTAATGTCTGAATAGTTTTCTCTTCTTTCCCATCCGACTGCTAATGAAAAGAAGTACTCAGACTTACCTTGGTCCCCAAACCTTTCTGGAAAGACCGCTAGAAGTGAGATGTAAACTGGGTACCACGATCAGAAATAATCAAAACAAGGACCCCATTCTGCTCCACAATCTTCTGAAGATACAACTTTACATATTTTTCTGCCGAAAAGTTAGTCCTCACTGGCAAAAAATGAGCAGACTTTATCATCCTATCTACGATTATCCAAATCGAATTAATTTTTTTTAAAAAATTGAGGAATACTGGTAAAGAATCCATATTGATCATCTCCCATTTACAATCCAAAAATTCTATTTCTTAATGCAACCCACCACGCCTTATGTACCCAACCTTAACTTGCTGACACACCATGCATTTGGCCACAAAATCAACCATATCCCTTTTCATACCATTCAACCAATAGATCTCCTTGAGATCATAATAATTCTTTGTTGAGCCGAGATGAACAATATAGCACGACTCATGCGCCTCAACCTAAATCCTATATTGCAAATCATTGACAATAGGAACACACAACCTCCCTTAGTACCATAAAGTACCATCACCACTAATCTCAAACACCACCACATTTTCCCCACCAACATCACTTTTAATGTTTATTAAAATAGGATCTAGCACTTATTTCTCCTTAATCTCTACACCAAGAGACGATCGAACCACTTCTTGACCATTACACCATCATTCTTAGATTCTAAGAGACAAACTCCAATATTGGACAAGCGGTGAATGTCCTTAACTAATTCATGTTTTCCTTTCTCCACATGAGCCAAACTCCCCATAGATAACCTGCTAAGAGCATCAACAACCATGTTAGCCTTACTTGGGTGGTAGTGAAGACTCATATCATAGTCCTTGAGAAGCTCAAGCCATATCCCCTACCTGAGATTAAGCTCCTTCTGAGTGAACACATACCATAGACTCTTATGATTAGAAAAGATATCCTTGTGAACACCATACAGTTAATGTCGCTAGATTTTTAAACCAAACACAACTACCAACATCTCTAAATCATGAGTAGAATAATTCCTCTCATGCACCTTCAATTGCCTAGAAGCATAAGCAATCACCTTTCTATGCTACATCAAAACACAACCAAGCCTTACCCAAGATACATCAAAGTAAACTACGAACCCATAATTGCCTTTCAGCAAAGTCAGAATTGGAGACAAAGTTAACTTCTCCTTCAACTTTTCAAAACTCCCCTCATAAGCGTCCGACCAGGAAAACTTGACCTTTTTCTGAGTCAACTTAGTCAAAGGAGTAGCTATTGATGAGAAGATTTCTACGAACCACCTCTAATACTCATCTAAACCTAAGAAACTTTGGATATCAGATGAAGTCGTAGTTCTAGGACACTTTTTCACCATAGTAACCTTTTGAGGATCCACCATTATCCCCTCATAGAAATAATATAAACCAAGAAAGTCACAGTGTTCAACCAAAACTCACACTTAGAGAACTTGGAATACAACTTCTGTTCCTTTAAAGTCTGCAACACCACACGGAGGTGATTGGCATAATCCAACTCACTCTTTGAGTAAATAAAAATGTCATCAACAAACACAAAGACAAAAAGATCTAAATACTGGCTAAAAACTCTGTTCATCAGATCCATAAACGTCACTGAGGAATTAATCAATCTAAATTATATCACTAAGAATTCAAAATGCCCATACTGAGTATGAAAAGACATCTTCGGGATATCCACCTCCCTAATCTTAAGATGATAGTACCCCAACCGAAGATCTATCTTAGAAAAGCACTTGGCACATTACAACTGGTCAAACAAATCATCTATTCTAGGAAGAGAATACTTGTTCTTAATTGTTAACTTATTCAACTGCCTGTAGTCAATATACATTCGAAGGGAACCATCTTTTTTACACACAAATAACACAGGTGCACCCCACAGAGAAACACTAGGATGAATAAACCCCTTATCCAGAAGATCCTTAAGTTGCTCCTTGAGTACTCTTAACTCAACCGGAGCCATTCTATAAGGAGGAATAAATATTGGATGAGTGTCCAGAAGTAAATCAATACTAAACTCTATTTCCCTATCCGAAGGAACACCAGGAAGATCATTCAGAAAGACCTCTAGAAACTTATTAACCATTAGAACTGACTATAGGGAAGGACCTTCCGAGCCAAAATCTTTAACCCAAAACAAGTGATAGAAACACCCCTTGGAGATTAACCTTTGTGCTCTAAGATAAGAAATAAACTTTTCCCTAGGAGCTAGAGAGCCACCTTCCCATTCTATAACTGTCTCACCTAGGAACCTAAAGATAACCTTCCGTGTCCGACAGTAACCAATCCATCCCCCGAATAACATCAAAATCCACCATTCCTAATTCAAAAAAATCCAGCAGGGTCTGTTTATCACAACAGATACCACACCTCTTATAGACTCTCTTAGAAATAACCAAGTCACCTACATGGGTAGAAATAAAAAAAGGATATAAAATATAATGCCCTAGGAGTACACCCTGGATGCCACATGATGCTTATGATCACAAGTGACCACAAGATAATCCATGAGCTAGTATCTGCTGTGAGCACTAAATAAAACTGATAAAAAATACACATGACCGGAATAACTAAACACACCATAAGGTTTTAAATACTAAAACATTAGTAAATCATAAGTCTAAAAATAAAGGTCGAAAAACTGATAAAATAATGACAAACTGACCATCTGTCTGAAGTTTCCAAAAGCCTCTAAAACTAACTGAATAAGAGTTGATGGGACTGGCCCCAACTAACTCCCACTGACTATTGAACTGAAAGCACTAAAATAATTATAATTGGTCCTCAAAATATAAACACTCATCATTGCTGCTGCTGCTAATACGCTAGAATGTCTAAGTACAGTCGAGAACTTAAGCGTCTGAACCTATAATATAAGACATCATAGCGCAAGAAACAAGTATGTGGTCAGTATTTTGAATGTACTGGTATGCTAAATAAGGTTAGGCTATATGCATGGGTTATGTACATGAGTAATAACTAATTGACTGATTAGCATGGGATAGTGGCTGACTGAATAACATGATATATCTAATGCATAATATGCATGAAAGCTATAAAATCTTAGAATGCATGATCAAGTATATAACATAATTCTGAAATAGACGGTAAACTAAAATATTGAAATCTAAATACTGACCTAACTGATGAACAGTATGCTATGGTTAAGAAAACCTAAACTGAATACTAAAACTTAAATTGTTGGAGGTATCATCTAACCGACATACCTCAAATATAAGCTGATAGGGGTCTAACCTGTGACCCCAGTTAGAAGGGTGCTCGTATCATGCCATAAGTACTAACAATGGTCGTGCAGTTACTCCTAATCTGGCGGGTGACCCTTGAGATCAATCCTAAACCGGCGGGTGATCACTGAGAGTGTCGATCCTAAATTGGCTAGTGACATCTTATAACCTTCGATGGCTATGTAGTTTTGGAACTTAGGGATCGATTTTAAGGACCCATTCCTAACTGATGGGCGAACCTCCATCCCTAGGTTCGCTCGGTGTTGAATCCTACTCCCAACTAAACTGACACTAATTACTGGACAAAACAGAGCTTAACTGGGCTAACAACTGATCATTGTACTAACTAATTGATAAGGCTCATGGTCTATCAAAAATTATTCTAAAACTACTAAATTTCTATAAACAATTAATTAATGGGTGTTCATAACCCTCCAGAACTCGATAGTAATAATAATAGAGAAACATGATAACTTTGAATCCATGGAAGAAAATCATTGTCCACAATTATTCACTTAAGTATTTCATCAAACACATGGGGAAATAAGATTATAACATGGGATACTTTAAATATGATGAGATAGCATTATCACATGACCAAATCATAAACTGAGGGTTTTATTCTGAATTTGCATGCACATGATATGAAAACCACAAAATTTAAAACATACTATAATGTATTCCCCTTGAAATTAAATTACCAAGATATAGATAAACACATTTCAACTTTCAAACAAGTAAGGGCTCTTTCTATCAGAATTTAATCATTTAGGCATTTCATCAAACACTTGAGGGTCATGAGTTAAAGTATGAGAATGGTTTAAACATGTGATACTAACATAATTGCAATACTAAAATCATGGGTTAAGGATTTAACATGTGAATATCACCATTCAAATGTGTCAAGGGATAATCCAACGAAAGTAATTTGTAAACACGATATATTCATATATATATATATATATATATATATATATATATATATAATCAAAATTCATGAACTGCCATGGATATAATTCATAATAACATATAAAGATCATAATTTTAAACTTGAAAATGGATTCTTGGACTCTATGGGTGAAAAGGACCCATGGATGAACATCTTACATACCATAATTGATGAATTAGTGAAAGTTCTTGGTGGTTTCTTAAAGCTTGAGCTTGAATCTTAAAGAGGCTAGCGTTTGTTCTTGTGAGAGAATGGTTTTTTTAGAGAGTTTGTGTAAACCATGACCAATTATGCTCTTGGAAACTTCAATATCGTGTTATGGAACTATGGGGTAAAGGGAAAAGACCCATTACCCTTGGAAAAATAGAAACAGAAGATGGAAAAAGAACGGATGGGTGATGGAGTAGGCGTAGCGAGCTCTGGTGTGGTGCACTGAAGTGGGCGTCGTGGGCTCCACTACGAGGCGCTAGAGTGGGACGCCATGGGATTATCCCAGTGCAAATACTATTTCAAAAGTCCAAACATTCCCTTATGCTCGTCTGAAAATTCTAAAACTCAACCGAGATGTACCCTTGGCATCCCCAATCATGAATCAACTTTAAAATCGACATTCTAAGGCCGAGAAGGTCAAAAATAATTCATTAAAGTTTGAAGGGATTTGGAATTAACTAAGTCTTAACACTTAGTGAAATTTTTTAAGTCTTGGACCCCTTTAACAATAGTAAGCTAAAATAAGCTAGGATCTTATGGGGTCTTACGATATCTCCCCCTTAGGAATATTCATCCTTGAATGAGAGTGATTACGCTGAGAATACTAAGGAATCGAGATTACATACTAGATATGCATACCTGAAAACATGATTACAGGACTGATTCTAAAACATGATGACTGACTAAATTAATTCGTGAATACATGTATTGGTATGAGAATAGTTATAAGGATGAAATAGAAATGAGAGAGTCACTTATGAATTACTACTGCCTCTGGTTGAATCTGGTTTTGTGAAAAAAGTTGAGAGATTTAGTACATGAAAACTCAAGGGTGTTACAACATCTCCTCCTTTGGATAATTCATCCCCGAAATGATATGGATTAACTGAAATACTAAGGAAAGACTGAGATGATGCACATGACACTTACAAACTGAATCATGACTAAATATTTGGAATCTAGCATAAACTGAACTGGATTAGCAATTTACATGGATGCAGATAAACTATCTCTTGGAATAGCCATATTCATGAAACATCAGATAGTAAGACTAGATCAGAATATGGAAAACTATTTGAACTTGTCTGTCTGACTACTAACTGAACTGCTGGCTAAATGGATTGAATTATACAAAAAGATTATACTAAACTATACATTCCACTATAAAACTGCATTTTACTTAAGGCTACTAAAAGTATTCACTCTCTCCCATCTAAATAATTGTTCCTCATCACTTTCTTTTACATAAGAAGATGTCACTGAAAGGTTAGAACATGAGGACTTAAAGTATGAATGAACACTATACATGACTCTAAACTGAGGCTTGAGGAATAGAATATCAATATCAAGGATTTATCAAGACATCTAAACTGAGGATATGCATGACATAATCTAAATTTTGCTAATCATTAGGAGTGTAGAATAAGTCATGGGAACTGAGCATACTATAAAGCATGAATACATGAGTTATGAGATGCATGACCTGAGTTTGTAGTTCATAACTTCATGGAATTTGATTCGAATTACTGGGTGAACTAGAACTCCTCCTACTAGGAAGTGTACATGAATTTTTTATAAAGTGCACGAATATGAGATATGATCATAGGACTGACATGCATGGACTGAGTAGATATCATGATAACTAAAGTACAAAACTTTGCACTGAGATGAGAATAGGTTGGCCATTATCTTCCTTTACTACTATTTTATAACATACTGGCTTTACTACTAGAATCTAGGAGCCTGACCTTGTTTTCTTGTTCTATCATCTCCCCCTTAGATTTAAGCCATCCCTCTAAGTCTATGGTACTAGACACTGAGAAGGACTCTACTAGAGTTTCAGGACAGACACCAAATTTAATCGCTATATGGAGGGGTTAAAAAGAAGAAGTGAAGTTTTGGATTCTATTAATACATACACAAAAATATGAAAGGCTTGTAATGTACCCGTAACCATATCAGGAGAGCTTTCCTGATTATGTCAGGATTAGAGTGCATAAAACCTGTTCTGACGCTAAACACTAGTGGCACTAAAAGTGGTGCCCTACTGAGTCGGCAACCTAATAGAGAGCTGATGACTGATTAGACTGGACCTATTGGCATAAATCCTTTCCCCTCTGAGCAAGCACTGGACACTCTCTGAACCTATGGCCTAGATTGCCATACCCAGAACAAACATTACTACCGACTCTATATATACCCTTATGATTCATACCATATTACTGGTAAAGCGTATTGGTATGACTACTATTCACACTACCCTGGATCTTGGAGCCTGGCACATCATCATGACTATCATTCCTAAACTTTGGTATTGGTGCACAAGTTAAAGAAGGAGATGAGGCTAAAAGCTTCTGACTAAACTAAGAACGGTTACCACCTTCTGACCTTAGCTGAGAAAATTAAAACTACCTATCCTAGCCCTCTTATTTTCTTTCTTCTTCCTTTAGCTTTATCCTCTTCAATCTTCTGAACATGAACCATGATCCTAGACAAGTCCATATCCTTAATTAATATGGTTGTCTCACACTCCTTAAATACACTATCAGCTACACCAGAAATAAACTTACTCATTTGAGACCTTTTATCAAACACCACATTAAGAGCTTATCTGGCCAACTGGTAAACTTAAGATAATACTCCTTCACACATATGTAACCCTATTTAAGATTTATAAACTCCTACACCTTATCTTCCTTTAAATCCAAAGGAAAGAACCTATCTAAAAAGGCTATAACAAACTCCTCCTATTCAATAGGTCCTGCATCTGTGCCCCTATCTCCCTTTCACTGCTTATACCAGGTGTGAGCTACATCCTGTAACTAGTAAGCACCCAACTATACACTCTCACTAGAAGTCACACCCACAATGTCAATTACCTTCTGAACCATGTCAAGAAACTCCTGCGGATCGTCATCAAACTTAGGCCCAGAAAATAAAGGAGGGTTCATTTGGGTGAAGTCCCGAATCCTAGGTGTGGTAGTATTAGCCACTGGATTGGCTGGTATAGAAGTTTGCTGATTATTTTAAGCTGATACTGAGTGAGATAAAGTAGTGAAGGAAGCTCTGAACTCGAAATAACAAACATGCTCATTAGAGGGATCTTCTTGAACAGGCAGAGTTGCAGGCTGATTTCCATTTCTTTTTCCATTAGTCTTTCTGGGAGGAATTTTCTATAAACAAAGGAATATTGTATTAGAAAGAGAGTTTAAATATAGCTCATGATCTTTCGCATGACATAACTCTAAAAAAGGGGAAAAGTTTTTCAAAACGTTCTATAGCCTCTTGCCCATAAGTATGGCGTGCTTCACACCTATGCATAAGAATCTACTCAATGCAGCTTTCATACTCCCTAGGACACTTTAAAACCTTAGGCTCTAATACTAAGTTAATAATGCCCTGGGAGTACACCCTGAATTCCACATGGTGCTTACGGTCACAAGTGACCACAATCTAACCCATGAGATTGTACCTACTATGAGCACTGAATAAAACTGATAATAAAATACACATGTGTGGAATAACTAAATACGTCATAAGGTTTTAAATACTAAAACATTACTGAATAATAAGTATGATAACAAAGGTCTGAAAATTGATAAAATAATAAAAAAATGACTGGCTATCTGAAGTTTTCAAAAGCCTCTAAAACTGACTGAATAAGAGTTGATGGGACAGGACCCAACTTACTCCAACTGACTACTAAACTGAAAGCACTGAAATAACATAATTGGTCCTCGAAATATGAGGACTCATCACTGTTTCTACTACTGATGCATTGGACTATCTAAGTACGGTTAGGAACCTGAGCGTCTAAACCTATTATATGAGACATCATAGTGCAAGAAACAAATATGCAGTCATTAATTTGAATGTACTGGTATGCTAGATGAGTTTAGGCTGATATACGTGGGTTTTGTACATGAGTAATTAGCAACTGAATGATCACCATGTGATAATGACTAACTGAATAACCTGATATATCTAATTCACAATATGTGTGAAAGCTGTAAAATTTGAGAATGGATGACCAAGCATATAACATAATTCTAAAGTAATCTGTAATTAAAATAATGAAATCTGAGTACTGACTTAATAGATGAACTGTAGGCTATGGTCAAGCAAACCTGAATTGAATTCAAAAATGAATACTAATACTAAAATCGTGGGAGGTATCATCAAACCCACATGCCCCAAATCTGAGTTGATAGGGGTCCAACCTATGACCCTAGTTAGAAGGGTGCTAGTATCGTGCCACAGGTACTAAGAATAGTTGTAGAGTCATCCTAATCTGTCAGGTGACCCCTGAGATCAGTCCTAAACTAGCGGGTGAACCCTAAGAGTGTCAGTCCTAAATTGGTAGATGACATCTCATAACCTACCCTAGCTACATAGTTTGGGAACTTAGGAATTACTCTTAAGGAAAAAGTTCTAACTGACGGGTGAGCCCCTATCCCTCGGTTTGCTTGGTGTTGAATCCTACTCCAAACTGAACTGACACTAAATTCTAGACGGAACTAAGCTTAACTAGTCTAACAAATGATCATGGTACTAATTGACTGATAAGGCTCATGGTCTATCTAAAATAATTCTAAAACTATTGAATTTCTATAAACAGCTAAGTAACAGGTGTTCATAACCCTCCAGAACTCAACAGTAATAACAATAGGGTCACATGAAAACTTTGAAAAAATGTAAGGAAATCATTGTCTACAATTATTCACTTAAGTATTTCATCAAACACATAGGGAAATAAGAATTTAACATGGGGATACTTTAAACATGATGAGATAGCATGATCATATGACCAAATAATAAACTGAGGGTTTTATCTTAAATTTGCATGCACATGATATGAAAACCACAACATTTAAAACATACTATAATGCATTCCCAACGAAATCAATTTAAATCATAACTTGAAATCAAATTACCAAGGTATATATAAACATATTTCAACTTTCAAACGTTTAAAGACTCTTCCTATAAAAACTTATTCATTTAGGCATTTTATCAAACACTTGAAGGTCATAAATTAATGTATGGGAATGGTTTAAACATGTGATACTAACATAATTGCAATACTAAAATCATGGGTTAAGGATTTAACATCCGAATATCACCATTCCATTGTGTCAAAGGCTAATTCCAACAAAAATAATTTGTAAACATGATATATTCATATATATAATTGAAATTTATGAACTGTCATGGATATAGTTCATTATAACATGTAAAGATCGTAATTTTAAACTTGAAAATGGACTCTTGGACTTCGTGGATGAAAAGGACCCATGGATGAACATCTTACATACCTTAATTGATGAATTAGTGAAACTTCTTGGTGATTTCTTGAAGTTTGAGCTTAAATCTTGAAGAGGCTAGGGTTTGTTCTTGAGAGAGAATGGTTTTAATTTGATAGAATTTGTGTAAAACATGACCAATTATGCTTTTGGGGCATTCAATCCCGTGTTATGGACCTATGGGGTGAAGGGAAAATACCCATTTGCCCTTGAAAATAGAAATAGAAGCTCGAAGAATAAGGGGTAGGCGTCATGGGATATGCTATGGTGCACTATAGTAGGAGGTGTGGGCTCCACTGTGGTGCACTACAGTAGCCACTGTGGTCCTATCCCAGTGTAACTACTATTTTGGAAGTCCAAACATGCCCTTACACTCATCCAAAATTTTTGAAACCTACTTGATACGTACCCTTGACATCCCCGATCATGAATTAACTTTAAAATCGATATTCTAAGGCTGGGAAGGTCGAAAATAAAATCATCAAAGTTTAATGGAATTTGGAAATGACTGTCTTAACACTTAGTGAAATTTTCAATGCTTTAGTGAAATTTTCAATGCTTTAGACCCTTTTAACATGCAGTAATATGTTGAAACAAGCTTGGATCTTATGGGGTTTTACACAAAATCACTTTGAGATCAAAACCAAAAGATACAGACAAATAAGAAGTCATATAAGAGAGTGTGCACCAGGATCAAGCAAACAATATACATCATAAGAAAAGAGCTGTAATATACCAGTAACAACATCACGTGATGCCTCAGATTCCTATCGAGATGCCAAAGCATAAAACCTATTCAGACTAACACTAGAACTAGAAGCAATAATAGAATCTGATGCCATACCACCAGAACTAGGAGCAATAATAGAATTCGATGCCATACCACCAGGTGCAGGAGCAGAAGATGAAGCCACAGGAAACTTATTTGCCCCCAAACCAACCTTATTAATCGAACCATCCCTGAACCGATGACCTGGTTGGCCATACTTGAAATATTTGTCTCTCTCTTCTTCATAATAACCTCAATGAGGTTGACTAAAAAATCGACAAATGGCGCATGAAGATATATACTGACTGCTGCTCTCCTGAGATTAGGCATCCTGTGCTAAAAAATTGTCATCACCTTTATAACGCATGTCGATCGACTATTTCAGGTAAGAGAAACTGGCAGTAGAGAAGGAACCAAAGCTCCCCACTTATTTTTCTGCTACTTTCCACCATCTCGACCACCCTGAGACTGAGAACTTCTCTGATAAAAAAACTTACTTCTTTTACCCTGCCTATTTCCAAACTCTGTCTGCCTTCTCTTTTCATTCTTTACTTGCTGCATATGAATAGTCAATGTTAAAATGTACATATCCTTAATCAACAAAGCAATATTTCTCTCTAATATCAAATCTCGATTCAACCTAGAAGCGAACTTTCTCATCGTCATTCTCATGTCAGCCACCAAATCAGAAGTATACCTTAAAAACTGATGGAACTTTAAGGCATATTCCTTGATAGTTATTCTCCCCTGCTTGAGGTTCACAAACTCCTCCATCTTTGCCTCCCTTAACTCTTGAAGAAACAAATGATCTAAGAAGGAATTAGAAAAGGGCTCCAACCAAACTAATTCCTCCACACCACCTCTCTCCCGCTCACACTCTTCATACTATTAGTATGTAACATCTTTGAGATGATAAGTTACAAATTTCACACCCTTATTAGTAGCCTACAATACCTAAAATATATTTTCCATCTTATCCAAGAAAGAATGAGTATTCTCCTCTACCTTTTCTCCAGTGAATATGGGAAATTCAGCTTTATATATTGGCCAACCCTTGTGGCCTTAACAGATAGCCCACCAGATACATCCCGTTTAGCCTGAGAAGCAGCCAATTGGGTAATAGCATGAATTGACTTGCAAAATTTTGCATTAGTTACCTAACCCTGAGAAAGACTAGTAGCAACTGGCGGAACTCTAGAACTATCATGGGTAGGACCAATGGAGCAATGATGAACTCCAGACGTAGGACATACCCACTCAACATTATCCTCCGGTAGGACAAAAGAGCTTCCATGTGTTCCAGATCTATGAGGCATGATCTGAAAGATGAAAAAACAAGGATTAAAGAAGATTCTAGGATTTAAACACCAAGACGGAAAGTAGAATACCAAGAAAGTGAAATATTCCTAAATGCCTTGCAACCTCTCTCTTATAAGTGTGGCATGCTACACACCCCTAAAAGAGACTCTACTAGACACGACTATGTGGACTCATAATTGACCATGAACCTGAAACTCTGACACCAACTTGTCACGATCCAAACCAGGGCCTAGATGTAATGGGCGTCCCAAGTCTGACCGAGACAAGGGACTAACCCCGTTACCCAACCCAACCTCCAACCTCTTTCTCTGAGTTAGCTGAATTTTGAGAATATAAGAACATAGTGTAGATGCTCTCATGAAGGCTCTGGGATAGGATTATAATTGTGACCAACACAATTGAGTCCAATCATCAAACCATACCAGCCGTACCAAACCAAAGGCCATAACAAAATAAGTTCCAGAACATATAATGATAATCAATCCCAAAATATAATATGGTGGAACTGTGAGAAATCATGTGATGTGGTGTCAGTTCACTAGCGTATTCCAATGCCAATCCTAACAGTAATATTGATCACGCCCATATAATTCCATAGTAGTACCACAAAGCCTCTAACCAAAAGAGTAAGAATATCTGATTGGGACATGCCCCCAACCATAGCCAAAACCAATATCCAAAATAAAGTCAAAGTATATAAGAATATCTATATTATGAAATGGAACCTTTTGGAAATATTGAAGCTCATCACTTTAATCTAAGTGCTAATATTGAGTCCAAGTGCTAAACAAGAGAAGTGGAATAGCGGGTTACTGCATAGTGTGGGTATACAACCTCTGTTAGTGAGTGATTACTAGCATGAACTTAGGATAAGGATAAAATAATAGCATTTATAAACCAAGTAAATCCCTTCATAATGGATACAACCATATCGGAAAAGTGAATCGTGTTTAGTATGCATTTAAAAATTTTACCTGGGTTGTATAGCTTTGCCGTCCTAAACCACCCATGGGTTATATGGGTTCAGATCTTATGGATGAAAGGGCCCTAGTTTATGAAGCCACAAAACTGGAGAAATACCTTTAGGATGGCTAGTACATCCCCCAATATAAAGTGTGACACTATGCACACTGTCACCAAGACCAACCTCATATCGACAAATCTGAGTTTCCAGTTTGGTCTCGCTAAGACATCCACGTTATGTAGCTTTGCTACACCTCCCCCTATAATGCCCAATTAAAATAATTTTCCAACCAACCAAACCACTATCCGTTTATTAACCAAGGCTATTAGTAGGGGTATTATTATACCAACTATTACTTACTAGTATTATTCACAGCCAACCATTTATAGATTAATAGGACTTTTAAGTTCCCTTCCATTTACCGTATCAAATCACATGGGGTCACCATATACCCCACAAGCATTACCCTTTAGCCTTATACCTTTTCAAAGCATTTAAACCATGATAATTTCTTTTCTAAGTCTAAAACAAATAAGAGTTCCATTCAAAAGTAATCAATGTAATGAACATATCTTTATACGCATTTTGTCACACACATTGGGGGCATAATTTATCCAAAATCAATTCTAATTACCAATAACCATTACCATAAAATCCAATTGTCCAAAACCACCATTAATGTATATAAAAGCATAAGTAAAACCATGGGAAACCATGACCAAGTATTTATAAACAAAACCCCTAAATCATATTTGAAAACCAAAAGCATACAATAAAGAAAGAATAAAAACCAATAATGAAAACCATGCCTTTAGTTGGAACTAATAATGAGGCAAGATAAAATACCTTAATTGACAAAGTAAATGGAGAGAAATCACCAACAAGATCCCCAAATTGGTCCACAAGGTGAAACCCTAGGTTCCCTAGACCATAAGCTCTTGAGAGGATTTTTAGAGTGTTTAGGAATTGAATGTTGTCCTGTATACGAGTCCTAATACAACTTGTACCTCGTCATACGGATCAAAGTGAGCCACTCGTACTTAGATCCAATTTAAGTTATCAAGTTTAAGGAAAAACCCAATAGGTCTATACCATCCATAACCCATTCCAATGACAAAATCCATCCTGCCAATCAATACCATTCAGTATACAATAGGTCCATACCATCCATAACCCAACATATAAATTGTACCCTTGAGTCATATTGGGCCCGGAGAAAAAAATACCAAGAAATTTCTAAGATCTAAAAACTAAGATGTTTTAGATTGCCTATTCTTCCAGGGAGTAGAAGGTGAATGAATGGAATTATCCTACTCATGATTTAGATCTTTAAGTGGTGGTTTTTTCTTTGAAGATCTGGTGGTATTATTTGCATGGTATTTATGTTATAATATTTTTTGATCATAAGAGTCTATAGTATGTGCTCAATTAGAAGGAGATTAATCTCAGACAGAGGAGATGTCTTGAGTTTCTCAACGACTATGATATGATTCTTTACTACCATCCAGGTAAAGCTAACATGGTTGATGATTCTCTTAGTAGGTTGTCTATAGGGAGTTTTGCTCATGTGGATAAATGAAAGCAATAATTGGCGAAGGATATTCACTGCTTTGTTAATTTTGGAATTTTTCTCTTAGACTCTAATAATGGTGGTATAATGGCACAAGAAGTGGTTTAGTCATCTCCTGGCACAAAGATTAAGGAGAAATAAACTCTAGATCCTATCTTGATAAAAATTAGGAGTGATATTGGTGGGCGAAAGGTAATGATATTTAATATAAGTGGTGATGGTACTTTAAGGTACCAAAGAAGGTTGTGTATTCCTGATGTTAATGGTTTGCAATAAAGGATTTTGGCTGAGGCACATGAATCATGCTATGTTATTTATCTTGGCTCGACAAAGATGTATCATGATCTCAAGGAGATGCATTGGTTGAATTTTATGAAAAGAGATGTGGCTGATTTGTGGCCAAGTGCATGGTGTGGCAACAAGTTAAAGTTGACCACGTGAGGCCTGGTGGGTTGCATCTTGAAATTGATTTTCTCAAAATAAAATAGGAGGTGATCAATATGAATTTCATTACAGGTCTTCTTCGGTCTTTGAATCAATTTGATTTTTCTTGGGTCATCGTGGATAGGATAACAAAGTTTGCTCACTTATTGCTAGTGAGGACTACCTTTTCGACAGAGGATTATGGAAGTTGTAGCTTCGAGAGATTTTAAAGCTGCATGGGGTACCTTTTTCGATTATCTCTGATTATGGAATACAATTGTCATCTCATTTCTGGCAATTTTTTTTGAAGGGATTGGGTACTAATGTTTGTTTAAGGACTACTTTTCACCCTCAGATGGATGGAAAAATAGATAGCACTATTCAGATATTGGAGGATATACTTCAGTCTTGTGTGATTGATTATGGTGGAAATTGGGTTGAGCATATACCTTTGGTAGAGTATTCTTACAACAATAACTATCATTCTAGTATTGGTATGGTACCTTTTGAAGCATCGTATGGTAGGAGGTGTAGATTTCCTATTAGGTGGTTTAAACTTAGTGAGGCAGATATGTTGGTCCGAATTTAGTTTATCCGGCTATGGAAAAGGTGAAGGTGATTTGAGATAGGCTTAAGGATGCCCAAAGTCGCCAAAAGTCCTATGCAGATGTAAGGCATAGAGTTTTAGGTTGGGAATAAGGTGTTCCTCAGGGTAATTCCCATGAAGGGAGTAATGCGGTTGGGCAAAAAGAAGAAGCTCACTCCGCGGTATTTGGTCATTATGAGGTTTTGTAGAGGGTTGGAAATATTGCTTATGAATTGGAGTTGTCTTCTAGCTTGAGCTCTATTCATCCGGTATTTCTTGTTTCCATGTTAAGAAAATGCAATGGTGATCGTTCTTTGGTTTTCCCTTTGGAGGGATTGGTTATCTTGAACTCTCTATCTTATGAATAGGTCCTGGTTAAGCTATTGGATAGGAAATTTCTTTGGTTTTGTACCAAGGATGTGGCCTCAGTTTAGGTTCTATATTGGAGCCACAAAGTGAAAGAAACTATATGGGAAGCAGAAGCGGACATAAAGTCCAAGTACCCACAATTATTTTCTGCTCTGAATATTCGAGCGGAAGGTATGTGTTCTTAAAACATATATTTTTTTATTTTGTTAAAGGAAAGGTTGATTTCCTTGCATCTTTCTTTTCTATCTTAAAGGTAAGAGTAGAGGCATCTAAGGGTTATAAGTCATACATGTACTACCTTGTCCGTCATTTGGGGATGAATGTTCCTAGTGGGGGAAACTGAAACACCATAGGTTCCTAGAATCCTGAACCTTAGAAAATTTCTTGGATTTTTTATCTCTAGATAGGATTACTAGGGGAAATGACTAGTACACTAGGGTACAAGTGGTATGGGTTAGTCGCATGCTAACCCGTGTTAGTTGGTGGGGTGGATTTGGTTTCTGAAATGGATACGACTTTGGTGGTATGAGTCGTATTTATGGATATGGGTTGTTTCATTTGCCTTTTCCATTAAATTAATCTTAGACTAAGTAACTTAAGTTGGATCTGAGTATGAGTGGCTCATTAAGAGTCATAAGCTAGGGTATGAGTCATATCATGGACTCGTATGGTGGACAGTGTTCAATCCTCTTTGGATTCTATTTTTCTAGGGGTACGGATCATGGGAACTAGTTATATACTTGGGTACGACATGGTTTAGGGTTAGTTGTACCTTGGACAGTGTTGAGTCCAAGGGAAGATAGCGTTGGGTATGGGTGGTGAGTACCACTCGTGTCAGAGGGTACAACTAGTATGTATAGTCATACCCCTTTGACAGGATTTTGGTGTAGTTTAAGTGAGGATAATTTGGAAATTTCCCGACTTATCCTAATAATACCCTATGACTTATAGTCTTATTAGGAGGTTATTTACCCTAATATTATATTCATTTAACACTTAGAAACTTTTATAAACACTCTATAATTCTCTCACTAGCCTGTGGGTGGAGAAAAGCTAGGGTTTCGTCTTAAGGATTAGTTTGGGGCTTTTGTTGGCGATTTCTCTCCATCAACTTTGTTAATTAAGGCATGTTCTCTTCCCTCATTGTTAGTTCCAACTTACGGCATAGTATTATACAATGTTTTCATGGTTTGATTATGGTTTGATTTTGGGGTTTTTAAAGTTATGTTGTGGTTTTGGTTACAAATGCTTGGTTATGGTTTTCCAATGTTTTAATTATGTTTTTACATGCTTTAATGATTGTTTGGTTAATTGGTTTCATGGGAATGGTTACTTGGTAATGGGCTTTGGTGTTGGCAATACTATGCCCCTAACATGTTTGATAAAATGCCTAAGATAATGCTTTTACTCTATTATGGAGCTTTCATTGAAATCAATTGCATGGTAAAGTTTGGTAATGGAACCCTTAATGGTTTTGAATGGTTAAATGGAATGGTTTTCATTTAATAAACATCCTTATGGGGTAGAAGGAAATCCCCTAAGATAATATGGTAATGAACACTTGTGAGGTACATGGGAATCCCCCAAGTTGATTGGATAATATGATCTATGGGTACATGGGAATCCCTTGACGTCTAAAAAGGTTTGGCTAAGGACAATACTTGCAAGTTATATTCTTTATGATTATACCACTATCTAATAGCCTTGGTTAATAGTAATGGAATAATGGTTTGGTTGGAAATGGTTTAAATTGGACAATAAAGGAACGATGTGACAGCTAACCGTGAAGGTGGAAGTCCAATGGATGAACACTGGAAACTCATGTTTGCCAACATGAGGAGTTTGTCATGGTGACTATATATGATACTCATGAGGTACATAGGAATCATCTAAGTACACTATATATATGTATCATGGAGAGTGAAGGGTACTTGGGAATCCCCGACTCTTATGGTATCTCTGATTCATGTGGCGACATGCATTGGGGCTCGTTCAGTGGGTTACAATGGACCCATATAGACTGTGGGTAGTTAAGGACTCTTAAGCTTCACATACTCAAGTTAGTGGTTTTAAATGCATGCTAAACACGGTTCCCTTTCTCGGTATGGTTATATATATATATATATGATTTTTATGCATATGGATGGTTTACTTGGTTTTATCAAATGGCATTATTTTATCATTATCTTGAATTTATGATAGCATTCATCTGATAACCCATTTTTGGGCATTGTGTGCCCATGTGGTGTAGGAACCAACCATTCTGCTCCTCCTACTTAGCACTCAGACATTAGGGATCAACTTTTGGATTGAATTGGTAATCTTCCATCTTTCCCAAACTCTCCATTTCATGAATGTTATTTCATACTTTGGTTTATGTATGATATTGGTTTTGGCTATAATTGGGGGAATGTCCCAACCTGTAACGCCCCAAAATCAGATCTAGTGACATCACACGGTGCTCAAGACTATGAGTAGCCTTAAGCTAAACCAGTAAGCTTACTACTGAGCCTAACTCTTATAATAATGGAAATATAGACACAAAAGTCATGCTAAAATATGGAAATTGTCTGTAATAACTGAGAATAATGTTTAAACTTCAATACTGAATCAAAACTAGCAGTTTGACAAGGTTCTAGTACTAAAACTAGAGAGTTACTGGGACAAACCCCCATCTAACTCAAACCGTCTGAAATGAATACTAAATCTCATAAATTGATAAACTGCAAAATCTAAATGGATAAAATAAGTCCCCGAACTATGAGGACTTACCAACTGCTGAATGTAGATGGAGATGCTCGAACTACTCAAGTTGCTGATATTGAGCACCTATACCTACATTATGAGACAATGTATCACATAGATGTATATGTGGATCAGTACATAGAGTTCAACGTCTCGCCCTCCTAAAGAAGAAACCTTACGTTGGGGAGAGGTGTCATACTCTTTCCAGGGAGTATAACCTCAGCTAAAGTAATCACAACTCTGTCCACTATGGGCACACAAATCTCAATCCTATGGTGGCACGTAGTTCTGGGGAATGAGATCTTGGAATCATACCCAACTCGGTGCTAAATACTACTCCCTTTATTTTTCTACACTTATCCCGTGGAAAATCTCTTTAAAACTCCCATAAGGGTTCATTATGAAACCAATTGAGCATTTATCTGAATAAATCTATAAATAAAGCTATTTTTCTTTCTGTAGTCTATAAATATTCTGTATAGTGGATTCCAAAACTCATCTGAGGATCAAAAGATCAAATCTTCATTGTAAAACTGAAGTAATTAACTCATAAGATGCTTAAGTCATCATCTTTCTCAAAATCTCAACATATAAACTTGGGGCTTAAAACCCGTGTATCAAACCCATGTCAAAATATCATAGTAATCATGCTCGATAGTAAAATCAAGGATAATTCATCTCAAAATCTGGAAATTACTGTAATAAGCATGAAAATATGAAAATAAACATGTAATTCAGCTCATAATTCACATGAATTCTCATGATCGTGTAAATAGAAATAATGGGTATGAATCTTAATTCAAATCTTATGTAATTTCAGTAAAAATCATGTAAATATATAATTGAAAACTAATTTTGGGCACAAGGATGAAAGGAGTATCCTTGTTCATAACCCCACATATCTTAATTTGATGCTTAGATGAAGAAACCTTGAATATTGAATTCCTATTGAGTTCTTGATAATCGGTTCTTGATTATCTTACTTTGAAAATCCTCAATTTGAAGCTTTCTTGAAAAATGTATGGAGGATTTTGAGTTTTCTTAGAGAGAAAGCTTTGATGGCTTAGGGTTTTGTTTTGAGAGAAAGTGGATGAAATATGCATATAATGCCTTGGAATATATTAAATCTTATGTTTTGGACAGATTGGGGGGCTGGGGATTTACCATAATACCCTTTTAAAACCCCTAAATGAAACTGAAAAAATGAACTGGGTCTCAATTTAATGAGCCACCGCAATGCGCCACTATGGCATGGCTAACTGGAAATTGATGAGTGGGAAATGGGCTCCCTCTGTGATGCGCCACAATCACAGAGCCCTTATTTTTTTTCATTTCGACCATTGACGCGATGCGCCAGTATCATGAAGTGACACTGGAAATTGCCAAACGGGAAATTGGGCCTCTCCGCGATGCGCCAAGGTCCCAAATCACGATGTTTTAGTATTAGAACTTTAAATAGCCATAACTCCTTCACCAAGTGTCAGATTTAGGCGAATTTGGTATCGATGGAAAACTTATTTAATTTCCCACATCATGAAAAGTATAAATCTTAAAAATTCTACATAGAATAAATATTATTCATCTTGGAAGCTGTCCCTAAACATTCTAAGGACGAATTCAAGCTAGGAAAAAGTATGGGGTATTACAATATCTCCCCCTTGGGAACATTCATCGTCGAATGTAACTAGTTAAGCTGGAATTACTAAGGAATCTGAGTCTATAAACTATCATGCCAAATTGAAATGAACTGAATGACTGAATCTCAAATATTATAAGCTAATTATCTAATCTAAAAGTGCATGAATTCTCATGAAAGTAACTATATAGCTGAATCTAGGACTAGAAAAGAACTGAATGAAGAAAGACTATTACCTTCGGCTAAACCTGAGTTTGTAGAGAAGAGATGAGGATACTTGGTACGCATATCTGCTTCCACTTCCCAAGTAGCACCCTCAACTGATTGGTTTCGCCACATAACTTTGACCAAGGAAACTTTGTTGTTCCTTAGTCTACGAATCCTACGATCAAGGATCTCTACTGGAACTTCTTCGTAAGAAAGGCTATTCGGAATATCTGTATCCTCTATAGGCACTATAATAGCTGAATCTTCATGCAGTTCTTCTATAAAGACACATGGAACACCGGATGAACTGAGGATAAATCTAAGGGTAGCTCAAGCTCATATGCTACTTTTCCAACACGACTCAAAATATAGAAAAGACCAACATAGAGGGGACTAAGTTTCCCTTTCTTGCCAAATCGCTTCACCCCTTTTATGGGTGACACTTTCAAATATACTAGATCATTAACCTTAAACTCAAGATCTATATTTCTTACGTTGGCTTAGGATTTTTGATGACTCTGGGCTACTTTCAACCTCTCTCTAATTAACTGAACTTTCTCCATGGCTTCAAACACCATTTCAGGCCTAATCAAAGCGGCCTCACCCACTTCGAACTAACCAACTGGCAACCTACATCTTCACCCATAAAGAGCCTCAAATGGACCTATCTAGATGCTAGTATGATAACTTTCATTATAAGAGAACTCAATCAATAGCAAATTCTCATCCCAACTACCTTTAAAATCAAGTACACAAGCTCTCAACATATTTTCGAAAGTTTGAATTGTCCTCTCTGTCTGACCATCTGCTTACGGATAAAAAACTGAACTAAGATGAACTTGGGTACCAAACCCTTTCTGAAAAGCTTTCCAAAACTGAGAGGTAAACTGAGTACCCCTATTTGAGATGATAAATAAAGGAATTCCATGCAATTTAACCATCTTTCAAATATACAACCTAGAATAATCTTCAGTTGTATAGTACAAATGAACTGGCAAGAAATATGTTCACTTAGTCAATATATCTACAATAACCCAAATCGAATCATGATGATGAATGGGATAAACCAATCATAAAATCTATGTTCACCTCTTCCCACTTCTAAGTGGGGATACCAAACTCTTGCAACGTACAACCAGGTATTTGGTGCTCTACTTAACCTGTTGACAAGTTGCACACTTGGCTAGAAAATCTAGTATATCTCTTTTCATGCCACTCCACTAATAGATTTCCCGCAAGTCACGGTATATCTTGGTATCACCAGGATGAATAGAATAACATGCACCATGTGTTTCTACCAAAATTCTCTGCCTCAAATCATCAACACAAGGCACATATAATCTACTTTGGTATCTCAACACACCATCTCCCCCTTGGGAGAAAACCTCTATCTTTTGGTCTTTAACTAACTCCTTCAGTTTGACCGAACTAGAATCCATATCTTGCTTTTCTTTCACTTCCAAAACTAGGGAAGATTTGGAACTACTCTGAACCCAAAAATTCCCCTCAGTTGAGTCAACCAACCTGACACCTAATCTAGTCAAATAATGAACTTCTCGGGCTAACTATTTCTTATCATTCTCCAATTGAGCAACACTGCCCATAGACAATCTACTAAGGGCATCTGCAGCTATATTGGCCTTACCCGGATGATACAACATACTAATATATTAATCCTTCAACAACTCTAACCATCTCTTCTGATGAAGATTTAACTCCCTATAAGTAAACATATACTGCAAACTTTTGTGATCCATGAACACATCAACATACACCCCATACAAATAATGTCTCCAGATTTTCAAAGCAAACACCAAAATAGCTAATTCAAGATCATGGGTTGGGTAATTCTTTTTATGAGGTTTAAGTTGTCTAGAGGCATAGGCTATGACCTTACCTCTCTACATCAACACACAACCCAAACCAACTCTAGAGGCATCACAATAAACAACAAAACTACTGTACCATCAGGTAATGGTAACACTAGGGTTGAAGTGAGTTGAGTCTTCAACTCCTAAAAACTCTTCTCCCAGGAATCTAACCATTGGAACTTAACTTTCTTTTGGGTCAATCTTGACATAGGAGATGTAATAGATGATAAACCTTCAACAAAACATCTTTAGTAACCAAATAGGCCTAAGAAACTCCTAATATCTGATGGAGACATAGGTGTAGGCCAATTTCTTACAGCTTCAGTCTTTTGGGGATCAACTCTAATGCCATCGACAAAAACAATATGACTAAGAAAGGCTACTGATCTTAGCTAAAACTCACACTTGCTTAATTTGGCGAATAGTTGGTGATCACTAATAGTTTTTAAGATAATTCTAAGATGGTCTGCATGGTCATCCTCACTACGGGAGTATACGAGGATATAATCTATGAACACTATGACAAACATATATAGATACTTCTTGAACAGTTGATTCATGAGGTCCATGAAAGCTGTTGAAGCATTGGTTAGCCCAAAAGACATGACTAAAAACTCAAAATAACTATAACGGGTTCTAAAGGTAATCTTCAGAATATCACATTCCCTAACTTTGAGCTGATGATAGTCGGATCTAAGGTCTATCTTTGAGAAATAACTTGCACCTTGAAATTGATCAAACAGGTCATCAATTCTAGGAAGTGGATATTTGTTTTTGACTGTAACCTTGTTTAGCTGATAATAGTCAATGCACATTCACAAAGAACCATCTTTCTTTCGCACGAATAGGATAGGACTGCGCCATAGAGAAATACTGGGCCTTATGAAACCTTAATCTAAAAGATATTTGAGTTACTCCTTCAACTCCTTAAGCTCGGTGGGGGACATATAATATGCATGAATAGAAATAGGCTGAATATTTGGGAGAAGGTCAATACCAAACTCTATCTCTCTATCGGGAGGTACCCCTAGGAGATCTTTTGGAAAGATAACTAGAAACTTATTTACTATATCAACCGACTAAACTATTGGGGTCTCAGACTTAGTGTGTTTAACTTGAATTAGATGATAAATGCAACCTTTGGATATCAACTTTCTAGCCTTAAGATAAGATATGAATTAACTCTTGAGAGATACTGAATTACCTGACCACTCAAAAATTGGCTCATCTGGAAACTGAAACTTCCCCACACAGGTGTGACAATCTATAGAGGCATAATAGGAATGGAGCCAATCTATACCAAGAATAAGATCAAAGTCAACCATGCCTAACTCTATCAAGTCTGCTAACATGGATTTATGAAGGACAGTAATAGGGAAATTTATATAGATTTGTTTAGCGACAACTGACTTACCCACTGGAGTAGAAACTAAAAAGGGCTCAGGGATCTATTCTAAACTTATCTCAAAATTTACTGCAACTAATGGGGTAACATAAGAGAAACTCGACCCAGGGTCTAGTAGTACATAAACATCAAAATAAAAGACACGAAGCATACCAGTAACAATATCTGGTGAATCTTCCTACTCCTGGATAAGAGGTAAAACATAGAATCGATTCTGGCGCTGCCCGCCACCGCTACTGGATGATGTGCCATGAGGAGCAACTAGGCAACCTAAAGGAGCTGGTGTGCTAGTAGCCTGAGTCTAGGGACGAACATCTCTATTTTCCTGTGTAGCATGCGAAAAATCTTTAATTCCATGATCTTTCTTACCACAACCAAAACAACCCTTTTATCTAGCCAAGCACTCATCAGGATAATTCCTACCAGACTTACCACAAGGAGGATAATGAAGTCTCCCACTTACACTATTCTAAGATCTAGACATAGAAGACTTACCCCTACTGCTCCTGCCTACCTCTAGGAGAGGGAGCACTAGCTGATGAAGGTGCAGGAATAGATGAACAATTCTGAAACTGCGAATGGTTCCCTCCTTGAGACCTAGTCTGACCATATTCAAACTGTTCTGTTCTAGCCTTTTTATTTTCTCTCTAACTTCCCTTCAACTCCTCTGCCTTAATCTGTTAGGCATGCATTATCAATCTAGCAAGTTCAATGTCTCCAATAAGCATGGTAGTCCTACACTTCTTGACCACCAATCAAGACACTCCGATCACGAACTTACTCATGCTTGACCTAGGGTCAGCCATTTGATCGGGGCATACTTAGATAACTGGTTAAACTTGAGGTAATACTCATTCACTGTCATTGAGCCCTACCTTAGATTCATGGATTCTTCTATATTAGCATGCCTTATCTCTCGTGGGAAGAACTTATCCAGAAATGTATCCTGGAATATCTGCCATGTCATGGGAGCTGCATTCTTCCCTATACTTTTCTTCCACATCACTACCCAATCATATGAAACATCATTCAGCCTATAGGATGTCAATTCTATGCTTTTCTCTTCAGAAACATGCATAATTTAGGTGATCTTCTTCAACTCATAAAGATACAACTATGGGTCCTCACCTGCTTTTGACCCAAAGAACTCTGGCGGGTTTATTCTCATAAAATCTTTGATTCTGGCTATGGCTAGGTCACCATCTTGCTAAGGTAGGACTGAAGCCTGATGGTTTTCCTGGATATTAGCTATCACAGCTTGGGCTAGCACCTAAAAACCTTCCTAAAACTCTGCATGTGACACATTCTCATTTAGAGGATCTGCGGGCTAAGGTGTCTGGTTATCATTTCTATGGGCATTAGCTCGATGAGGAGGCATTATCAACTATCATGTGAAAGCATGAGTTAAAAGTAGATAGAGATATTGTAAGCATAATAGATCATAAAAGAAAGAGATAATTTCCTAAGAATATTCCGTAGCCTCTTGTTCATAAATACGGTGCGCTTCACACCCATGACCAAGACTCTAAGTAGCATGGCTTGTCTGACTCCCTAGGACTCTTAAAAATCTTAGGGTCTAATACAAAGTTTGTAATGCCCCAAAATTTGATCCCAAGACATGACACGGTGTTCAAGACTATGAGTAGCCTTAAGCTAAATCTGTCTGCATACTACTAAGTCTAACTCTTATAATAATGGCAATATAGACACAAAAGTCATGCAATAAATAGAAACTATTTGTAATAACTGAGAATAATATTTAAACATCAATACTAAATCGAAACTAGCAATCTGACAAGCCTCTACTACTAAAACTAAAGAGTCACTGGGAAAAACCCCTAGCTAACTTGAACTATTTGAAATGAATACTAAATCTCATAAACTAATAAACTACAAAATTTGAATGGATAGAATAAGTCCCCGAACTATGAGGACTCACCAACTGCTGAATATAGATGGAGATGCTTGAACTACTCGGATGCTGATACTGAGCACCTGTACCTATATTATGAGATAATGTAGAACATAGACGTATATGTGGATCAGTACTTTGAGGATGTACTGAGTATATGGGGGTGATATGCATAAGTAAAACATCATCTCATAATCATCATTTATAAAACAATGCATGCTATATGTAAATGACTCACGAAAGCTGGAATATCTAAAATGATGAAAATAATAATCATGAGAAGCAAATCTTGCTTTATAAATCTAGTGAGTCATAACATTTAGTTATAAAAGTTGTGCTTGTATTTTCCCTTTACATCATACTGTCTAAGTGTAAAAAAAAAGACTCACTCTAGATCTGAAATCTGAAAGCTAAAAACTGTAGCTGATATCTTTCTGTAGAGCATAATCTGAGTAAAAATTGTGAGCAATAACACTTGGTTTTTCTTAAAGCCTTTTTGTTACTTTTTCTTTTCTAAAATCTATAGTCTGTAAGCTTTAAAATTTTTAAGGCAAAACATTTTATCTGAAGGGAGATACTTTAAAACTATTAAAAAATTCTTTCAAAGCTTTAGGAAAAAAAACATTTCATCTTAAGAAAATACTTTTAAAAGCTTTTCTTTACTAGTAGGGAGGTTCTCCTAACCGACATAAACCATGATATTTACATGGAGTCCAATGTCTCGTCCTCTTGAGGAAGAAACCTCATATTGGGGAGAGGTGTTATACTCTTTCCAGAGAGTATAACCTCAGCTAAATTGATCACAACTCTGCCCACTATAGGCATCTAAATCTCAATCGTATGGTGGCACATAGTTCTAGGGCATGATACCTTATAATAATTCCAACTCAGAGCTAAATACTACTCCCTTTAATTTGCTACGCTCATCTAGTGGAAGTCCTCTTTAAAACTCGTATAAGGGTTCATTATGAAACCAATTGAGCATTTATCTGAATAAATCTGTAAATAAAGCTATATTGCTTTCTGTAGACTATAAATATTCTATATAGTGGATTCCAAAACTCATCTAAGTATCAAAAGATCAAATCTTTAGTGTAAAACTGAAGTAACGAACTCATAAGATGCTTAAAGCATCATCTTTCTCAAAATCTCAACATCTAAACTTGGGGCTTAAAACATATGTATCAAACTCATGTCAAAATATCATAGTAATCATGCTCGATAGTAAAATCAAGGATAATTTATCTCAAAATCTAGAAATTACTGTAATAAGCATGAATATATGAAAATAAACAAGTAATTCAACTCATAATTCACTTGAATTCTCATAATCGTGTAAATAGAAATAACGGGTATGAACCCTAATTCAAATATCATGTAATTTCAGTCAAAATCATGTAAATATGTAATTAAAAACTAATTTTGGGCACAAGGATGAAAGGAGTATCCTTGTTCATAACCCCACATATCTTAATTTTATGCATAGATGAAGAAACCTTGAATATTGGATTCCTATTGTTTTCTTGATGATAGGTTGTTGATTATCTTGCTTTGAAAATCCTCAATTTGAAGCTCTCTCGAAAAATCTATGGACGATTTTGAGTTTTCTTGGAGAGAAAGCTTTGATGGCTTAGGTTTTTCTTTTGAGAAAAAATGGATGAAATAAGCATATAATGCCTTGGAATATGTTAAATCTTATGTTTTGAACAGATTGGGGGCCTGGGGATTTACCATAATACCCTATTAAAACCCCTAAATAAAATTGGAAAAAAAATAAACTAGGTCCCGATTTAAGGGCCACCGCGACGCGCCACTATTGCGGTGGCTCGCTGGAAATTGATGAGTGGGAAATGGGCTCCCTCCGCGATGTGCCAACATCACAAATCCCTTATTGATTTTCATTTCGACTACTAGTGCGACGCGCCAGTACCGCAGAGTGACACTGGAAATTGCCAAACGAGAAATTGGGCCTCTTCGCGACATGCCAAAATCACAGAGTCTCACTAGAAATTTACAATTATGATTTTACACTTTCCCGCAATGCGCTGAGGGCCTAAATCATGGTGTTTTATGACTGGAACTTAAAATAGCCATAACTCCTTCAGCGAGTGTCAGATTTAGGTGGATTTAGTATCGATGGAAAACTTATTCAATTTTCCACACCATGGGAATTCTAAATCTTAAAAATTTTACATAGAACAAATATTATTCATCTTGGAATCTATCCCTTAATATTCTAGGGATGAATTCAAGCTAGGAAAAAGTACGGGGTATTACGAAACTGGACTTTGGTATTTTTTTCGGTTAGAGGCATTTGGGGAAATACTATGGGTTTACAGGGATGAATTGGTATTGGGGTCAGCCTTAGTACTGAGTTTGACATGAAGCACCCTAGGTTCCTGAACCTTGGAGAATTTCTTGGATTTTTGGTCTTTGAACAGGGCATGACTTGGAGAGATAACTCATACACTAGGATACGAGTAGTATGGGTTAGTCGTATGCTGACCAGTGTTGGTTAGTGGGGTGGATTTGGTTTCTGGAATTGATACAACTTGGGTGGTATGAGTTGTATTGGTGGATACAGTTTGTTTGGTTTATTTTTTCCCTTAATAATCTTAGACTTGGTAACTTAAGTTGGATCTGAGTATAAGTGGATTACCAAGAGCCGTAAGCCAGGGTACGAGTCATAACATGGACTCATATGGTTGGCATTGTTTAATCCTCTTTAGATTTTACTATGCCAGTGGTTCGGATCATGGGTACTAGTTATACATTTGGATACAACATGGTTTGGGGTGAGTCGTACCTTGGACAGTGTTGGGTCAAAGAAGGATGATATGACTGGTATGGATAGTCATACCCCTCTGATGGGATTTTGGTGCAGTTTAAGCGAGGGTAATCTGGATATTTCCCCACTTATCCAAATATGGCACCACAACTTATATTCCTATTGGGAGGTTATTTGCCCGAATATTCTATTCATTTAACACTTAGAAACTTTCATAAATCCTCTATAACACTCTCAAAGGCTTATGGGTGGAGAAAAACTAGGGTTTTATCTTGAGAATTAATTTGGGGCTTTTGTTGGTGCTTTTTCTCTATCAACTTTGTCAATTAAGGCATGTAATCTTCCCTCATTGTTAGTTCCAACTAATGATATGGTTTTATACAATGTTTTCATGGCATGATTATTGTATGGTGTTGGTTTTCAAATATCTATTAAGGGATTTGATTATAAATGTTTGGTTATGTTTTCCCAAGTCTTAATTATGTATTTATAATCTTTTAAGGGTTGTTTGGATACTAGGTTGCATCGGAATGGTTGATTGGTAATTGGAGTTTGTTATTGAAACACTATGCCCCCAATATATTTGATAAAATGCCTATGAGAATGGTTTTACTATATTGTTGGACTTTTAATGAAAATTACTGCATGGTATGGTTTGGTAATGGAACCCTAAATGATTTAAACGATTTGAAATGGTTAAATGGAATAGTTTTGATTAAATAAACATCCTTGTGGGGAACAAGGGAATCCCTTAAGCTAATATGGTAATGAACACTTGTAGGGTACATGGGAATCCCCCAAGTTAATTGGATAATAAGATCTAAGGGTACATGGGAATCCCTTGATCTCTAACAGTTTTAGCTAAGGATAATACTTGTAAGTTATAGTCGGTATGATGATACCACTATCTAATAGCCTTAGGTAATAATAATGGAATAATGGTTTGGTTTGAAATGGTTTTAATTGGGCAATAAATGTGGGGTGTGATAGCTAATTGTGAAGGTGGAAGTTCAATGGGTGAACACTGGAAACTCATGTTTGCCGACATGAAGGGTTGGTCATGGTGACCATATATGATACCCATGAGGTGCACAAAAATCCTCTAAGTACACTATACATATGTATTGTAACGCCTCAGGAGTACACCCTAGACGCCACACGGTGCTTATGGTCACACGTGACCACAAGCTAATCCATGAGCAGGTACCTGTGTGAGCACTGAATAAAACTTATAATAAAAGATACACATATATGGAATAACTGAATATGCCATAAGGTTTAAATACTAATACATTACTAAATTTAAAGTCTAAAAACAAATGACTGATAACTGATAAAAATATTGACAAATTGACTGACTGCCTGAGATGTCTGAAAGCCTCAAAAACTGACTGAAAAGAGTTGATGTGACAGACCCCCAACTAACTCCTACTAACTACTGAACTGAAATACTAAAATAAACATAATCGGTCCACAAAATATGAGGACTCACCATTGCTGCTACTGCTGATATGTTGGAATGTCTAAGTACAGTCGGGAACTCAAGCATCTGAACCAATGATATAAGATATCATAGCACAAGAAACGAGTATGTGGTTAGTACTTTGAATGTATTGGTATGATAGATGGGTTTAGGATGATATGCATAGGCTCAAGTGCATGAATAATAACTAACTAAATGAATAACATGAGATAACTAATGCATAGTATGCATGAAATCTATAAATCTAAGAATGCATGACCAAGCATATAACATGATACTGAAATAGTCTGTGAATTGGAATACTGAAATATGAGTACTAATTTAACTGATAAACTGAATGCTATGGCAAAGGAAAGTTGAATTGACTTTTGAACTGAGAAACTAAGACTATGGGAGCTATCATCTAATTGACATGCCCTAAAATAAGCTAATTGGGGTCTGACCTATTACCCCAATTGAAAGGGTGTCATTACCGTGCCACGGGTATTAACACAGGACTGCGTCGATCCACTAAAGTGAAGTCCTAAAGGACTAAAGAGTCACCCTCTACTGGTAGGTGCTCTAGTGATATATATATTAACCCTCAACTAGCAGGTTGACATCTCAACCTATGTTGGCTACATAGTTCTAGAATACAAGGACTACTACTAAAGGTTACATCCTCAACTGGCAGGTGAGCCCCCATCCCTGGGTTCGCTCGATGCTAAATCCTACTCCGAACTGAACTGAATCGGATTACTAAACTGATCCAAGTTTGACTGTTATGACAACTGACTAAACTGATAGTGCTCATACATGTCTAAAACCATTTTAAAAGTACTAAGACTAAGTAACGAGCTAAATTTTGGGTATTCATAACCCCCAGGACTCAATTACAATAACAATAGGAACATACTAAAGCTTCGTCAACATAATAAGTAGTCATTATTCAAAAACCCAATCATTAATGCATTTCATCAAACACTTAAGGGTCATGAGTAAAAGCATGGGAATGGTTTAAACATGTAGTACAAACATAACTAAAATAATAAAATCATTGGTTAAGGATTTAACATGCGAATATCACCATTCAAACATGTCAAGGGCTAATTCCAATGAAAATAATTTATAAACATGATATATACATATATATAATTTAAATTCATGAAGTGTCATGGATATAATTCATAACAATATGTAAAGATCATAATTTTAAACTTAAAAATGGATTCTTGGAATCCATGGGTGAAAAGGACCCATAGATGAACATCTAACATACCTTAATTGAAGAATTTGTGGAAGTTCTTGGTGTTTTTCTTCAAGTATGAGCTTGAATCTTGAAAAGGATAGGGTTCGTTCTTGAGAGAGAATGGTTTTATTTTGAGAGAATTTGTATAAAAGATGACCAATTCTGCTTTTGGGACCTTCAATCTCATGTTATGGACCTATTGGGTGAATGAAAAAGACCCATTTACCTTTGGATAAATGGAAACAAAATATTGAAAATAAGGGGTGGGCGACGTGGGCTTCAGAGCACTGGAATGGAGAGGGCACCGCTGGCTCCCCTAGCACCAAAATATAGCGTATGTCGCGAGCTAATCTCCTACAGCTACTGTTTTGGAAGTCCAAACATTCCCTTATGCTCATCCAAAAATTTTGAAACTCACCCGAGAGGTACCATTCACATCCCTAATCATGAATCAACTTTAAATTCAACATTCTAAGGTTGGGAAGGTCAAAAGTAAAATCATCAAAGTTTAGGGGCTTTAGAAATAACTAAGTCCTAACACTTTCTAAGTCTTGAACTCCTTTAACATGCAACAGTGGGCTGAATTGAGCTCGAATCTTATAGGGTCTTATAATATATCCCCCTTAGGAATATTCATCCTCAAATAAGACTTACTATGCTGAGAAATACTGAAGTACTGAGATTACTGGCTGAATATGGATAACTAAAAACATGATTACATGACTGAGTTTGAAACATGGTGACTGACAAAACTGATTTATGAATGCATATAATGACATGAAGATGATTATATGTCTGGAACTGAAAATGGAAAAGATATAATCTAAGGAAAACTGTTACGTTGAACTTAGTTTGACTTTGCAGAGAAAATAAAAGGGCATTTGGTATGGATGTTTGCTTCTTCTTCCCAAGTGGCTCCCTCAACAGATTGATTCCGCCAAAAAACTTTGACGAAGGAAACTTCTTTGTTTCTAAGTCTACGAATCTGGTGATCTATGATCTCAACTGGGATTTCTTCATAAGAAAGGCAATCCTTAATATCTAAGCTTTCTAAAGAAACATTGATAACTAGATCACCAATACACTTCTTTATCAAGGAAACATGGAAAACAGGGTGCACTGATGCCAAATCTGTAGGCAACTCAACCTCATAAGCTACCTTCCCACAGGTACTCAAGATCCTATAAGGGCCAACATATCAAGGACTAAGCTTCCCCTTCTTGCCAAATCTCTTCACTCCCTTCATAGGAGAGATTTTAAAATAGACCAAATCACCAACCTCAAACTCAAGATCTCTCCTTCTCACATCCGCATAAGATTTCTGTCGGCTTTGGGCTATATTAAGTCTTTCTCTGATAAGCTAAACTCTCTCCAATGCATCAAATAATGAATATGTCCCTATAGATATGGTCTCACCTATCTCAAACCTACCAATAGGAGATCTATATATCCTCCAATAAAGAGACTCATATAGAGCCATCTGAATACTGGAATGATAATTGTTATTGTAGGAAAACTTAATTAATGGTAAGTGGTCATCCCAATTACCCTTAAAGTCGATAACACAAGCTCTCAATATGTTCTCTAGGGCCTGGATGGTCCTCTCTACCTGACCATCTGTCTAAGGGTGAAAGGCTCTAGTAAGACGAACTTAGGTACCAATACCCTTCTAAAAAGAATTACAAAAGTAAGAGGTAAACTGAGTACCTCTATCTAAAATGATGGACAACAAGACTCCATGCAACTTAACCTACTCTCTAATATAGAGCTTGGCATTATCCTTGGTTGAATAAAAAGTATGGACTGGCAAGAAATAGGTTGATTTGGTTATTCTATCTACAATAACCTAAGTCGAATCATGCTGGAGATGTGAACGAGCAAAACCTATTTAAAAATAAATATTCACCTCTTCCCACTTCCAAGTGGGAATGCTGATCACCTGTATAGTGCCACTAGGCCTTTGGTGCTTAACCTTAACTTACTGATAATTAGCACACTTGTCTACAAACTTGTAATATATCTCTTCATACCACTTCACCAATAGATTTCCTAAAAATTATGGTACATCTTAGTGGTGCATGGGTGAATAGAGTAACGCACACCATGAACTCATGCAAGAATTTGGTGTCTCAAACCATCAACACAAGGCACACATATTCTATCCTGGTAACACAACACCCCATCTTCCCCTTTGGAGAAAACCTCTACTTTTTGTTCTCTAACTGACTCCTTCAACTTAACTAGACTGGGATCCTCATCTTGATTTTATTTCACTTTGGCAACCAAAGAAGATTCCAAACTATTCTAAACCCATACAATACCCTTAGCTGAGTCAACCAACTGAACGCGTAATCTAGCCAACTGATGAACCTCCTGAACCAACATCTTCCTATCATTCACAACATGAGCCTCACTACTCATAGATAATCTACTAAGGTCATCTGCCACTACATTGTCCTTGCCTGGATGATACAAAACACTCATATCACAGTCCTTCAACAATTATAACCACTTTTTCTGATAGAGATTTAACTCTCTCTGCGAAAACACATACTATAAACTTTTGTGGTCCATGAACACATCACCATGTACCCCATACAGACAATGCCTTAAAATTTTCAAGGCAAACACAACAGCTGCTAACTCAAGGTCATGGTTAGAATAATTCTTTTCATGGGGATTAAGCTGTCTAGAGGCATAGGCTATGTGTAATGCTCTGAGATTACACCCTGGGTGTGACATAGTGCTTACGACCCTAAAGGACCACAAGCTAACCCATGACTAGTAGTTGCTGTGAGCACTGAATATAATGCTAAAATATATAAGCCAAAGAAATCTGAAAATGCCATAAGGTTCTCAAAATAATAAAATAATAACTAAGTATAACTGATAATAACATCTAAAAATTGAATAACTGACTATGCTAGTCTGAAATCCTCTAATTGTTTGAATATGAAGTTGATGGGACAAACCCCCCAACTAACTCTGTCTAAAATAACTACTGAACTGCTAAAATACTGAAATAGATAAACTCTGTCATCAAAATATGAGAACTCGCCACTATATCTATTGTTGATAGCCTGAGGTACTAAGTACGGTCAAGAACTTGAGCGTCCAAACCTATGATATGAGACATCATGGTGCAAAAGAGAGTATTTATCAGTATATAAAATGTATTGGTATGCTAAGTGAGGTAAGGCTGATATACATGGGTTCATATGCATGAGCTGATAACTGACTGAATGAACATTATGAAGTAACTGGATTAGAGTACATGCAAAATTGTAACCACTGAACATACTGAACATCTATACTACACATATCGATATACATTAAGTATCTATATGATTATACTGAAACTAAGTGTTGAATTCTGATGGCTGAGAAACCAACAACTGATAGCCATGGTTTTGTAGAACTGTCTTAGTTCTTTACTGAATACTAAGACTGAAAGTATAATTTTGGGAATTATCATCTAACCGACATGCCCCGTTCTGAACTGATTGAGGTCCAACCTGTGACCCTAGTTGGAAGGGTGCTAGTTCCATGCCATGGGTACTAACATTGACTATTACTCACCCTAACTAGTAGGAAGACATTTTATCAATCCTCACTGGTAGGAAAACTCATACGAGATGTGTCAACCCTTATCTAGCAGGAAGATATCTCAACCTACGCTGGCTACATAGTTTTGTAACTCAGGGATTGCTACTAACAGGCAAACCCTAACTGAAAAAAATACCTCCACCCCTAGGTTAGCTCGGTGATGAATCTTAATCATAACTGAATCAACACTGAACTAACTACTAGACTGTACTGGGCTTGATTGAACTGACACTGATCGTGTTGACTGACTGTACTTGATTGAGTTCACTTAGTTCTGTTAACTGACTAAGTACTAATGTTCTTGACCTTTACTGAGACTATTCTATAACTACTGCAACTAAGTAAACTACTAGAATTAGGGTAGTAAATATCCCCAGGACTCGATAGCATAATAGATAAAACATAGCAAATCTTGAAAGCATAGTAATAGTCAATTGTTCACAATTCAATCACTGAGACATTTTTTCAAACACTTGGAGGTCATGAACTTGTACATGAATGAGAATACATGCTAACATGTCATTATTACACTATTCAATTCACATGGATATTCTATCAAACACTTGGGGAGCATAATTTATGCGCATGATAATGAACAACACATAAGCATCATGACGATAACTTAAACTTGCCATTTCAATGGTTTTGACATGGGAATTACATCAATCAACATACATGCTATCTTATATTCATGAAAATTAGAATTAAATCTTGAATTAAAACCCATACAATAATAGAAACATAAATATAACCCAATTTTCGTATGTAAATCATGAATCTGAAAACTTATAGTTTTTAAAAAGGGTTCTCGAACTCCAAGGGTGGAAGAAAACCCAAGGATGAACACCTAATATACCTTTATTATTGATTTTGTGAGAATTGTGGTGAATTCTTAGGACTTGGACTTGAACTAGATGAAACTCGGGCTTTGTTCTTGAGAGTGTGAAATAATGAGTGAATTTTGCCCTTTTCAGAGGTTTAATTTCGCATTTTGGCTGAATTGGGTGAGGGGAAAAGGATCTAAATGCCCTTGAAAAGTCAAAATTAAGTGAGAAAAATATGCCGAGTGAAGAGATGACTGATATGCCTCGATGGTCTCAACGCAATATTTGATGCATCATATCGATGGTGCCGACGTGATAGCCAACATGACACGTCGAGATCACATTGCCTTGCTGTTTTGGTCATCCAAACATGACCTAAATGATGTCTGAAAATTCTAAAACTTACCTAAGATGACCTATTGACATCCCTGATCATGAATAAACTTAAAGGAATCATCAATCTAAGGTCATAAGAATCGAAAATAAGATCATCAAATTACGAAGGCTAAAAGTTCTTCTAAGTTTTAACACTTTGCTGAAATTTTCTAAGTCTGGGACCTCTTTTCTCATGCTATGAATGACCAAAATATTCTAGGATTTTATGGGGTCTTACACTATGACCTTACATCTTTGCATCAAAACACAACCCAAACCATCTCTGGAAGCATCATAGTAAATAACAAACCCATCTGAACCATCTGGCAAGGTCAAAAATGGGGCTGAGGTGAGTAGATTCTTCAACTCTTGAAAACTCTTTTCATAAGAATCTAACCACTGAAAATTGACTTTCTACTAAGTCAATCTAGACATGGCATATGCAATAGATGAAAACCCTTCAACAAATTATTTGTAATAGCCAACCAAACCCAAGAAACTCTTGAGATTTGACGGAGAAATGGGTATGGTCTAGTTTCTCCCTGCTACAATCTTTTATGGATCAACTCTAATTCCACCACTAAAAATAATACGGCCAAGGAAAGCTACCGATATTAGCTAGAACTTGCACTTACTGAATTTGGTGAATAACTGATGGGCTCTAAAAGTCTACAATATTATTCTGAGGTAGTCTGCATGATCATTTTCATTAGGGGAATAGACAAGGATGTCATCTACGAAGACTAGGACGAAAATGCCCACGTACTTCTTGAACACTATATTCATTAAGTCCATGAAAGCTATTGGGGAATTTTTTAGACCAAAGGACATTACTAGGAATTCAAAATAACCATACCGAGTTTTGAAAGGTGTTTTCGGAATGTCACTTTCTCTGACTCTGATCTGATGATAGCTGGATCTGAGGTTTATCTTAGAAAAATAACTGACACTCTAAAGTTGATTGAACAAGTCATCAATTATGAGGAGTGGATACTTATTATTGCTTGTGACTTTATTCAACTTATGATAATTGATGCACATTCTAAGAGAGCCGTCTTTCTTTCACAAGAAAAGGACTAGAGTGCGCCATGGGGAAATACTGGACCTGATGAATCCCTTATCTAAGAGATCTTTCAACTGTTCCTTTAATTCCCTAAGATCAGCTGGAGCCATTCTGTAGGGTAGAATAGAGGTAGGTTGGGTATCTGGAAGATCTATTTTGTAGTCAATTTCCCTTATAGAGAAACTCAGGGGGAATCTTCGGGAAACACATCTGGAAATTCCCTCACTACTGAAACTAACTCGAGACTGGAAACCGTTGAGTTAGAATCTTTGACTCAAACAAGATGGTAGACACAGCCCTAGGATAATATTTTTCTCGCTCTAAGGTACGAAACAAGCTGATCCTAATCGCTAATACCCTTCCATTCAATAACTGGTTCATCTGGAAACTAAAATTGATCGAAGTTGTTGCTACAGTCAACTGAAGCATAGCATGAGTGGATCCAATCTATGCCAAGAATGAAATCAAAATCAGTCATCTCTAACTCTAAAAGATCAACTAAAGTGAATTTATGGGATATTATGATCGGACAGTTCCTATATACCTGCCTGGCTACAATAGAGACACCTACTGGAGTTGACACTAAGAAGTGTTCTGCTAAAGTCTCAGGACTAACACCAATATTCAAAGCTATATAGGGGGTTACAAAAGAAAGAGAAGCTTCGGGGTCTAACAAAGAATAAACATGTAAATAAAAGACCTTTAACGTACCCATAACTATATCAGGAGAATTTTACTGATACTATCGGTGCTGAAGTGCATACAATCTATTTAGGCACTGACCACTGGTTGCGCTGGAGGTGATACCCTGCTGAGTCGGGCGACTAGATAGAACTAGAGGACGACTGGATTGACCCTACTGACCACTCTTTGGGTAATCTCTGACTCTTTGTCCTAGATTGCCACACCCAAAGCATACATCATCCCATATCTATAAATATCCTGATGGTTTCTACCATATTTCTAGCAAATTAGATTTGTGTTACCATTGTCACACACTACCCTGGGACTTAAAGCTTAGTTCCCTATCCCGATTATTATTTTTGAACTTCGGCACTGGCACACTAGCTAAAGACGAAGATGGGGCTGAATATTTCTAATGGAAGTAAGGATGGTTACCACCCTCTAAACTTGGCTGAGCAAAACTAAAGCTACTTATTTTGGCTCTCTTATTCTCCTTCTCTCTTTCCTTAAACTTCTGTGCCTTAATCTGTTAAGCATACACCATTAACCTAGACAAATCCATCTCCTTAATCAACATTGTAGTTCTAAATACCTTGACTATGCTATCAGCTACACTAAAGACAAATTAACTCATCCTAGACCTGTCATTAGACACCACATTAGGAGCATACCTAGCTAGCTAAGTAAACTTAAAAGAATACTCCTTACACTCATGTTCCCCAACTTGAAATTGATAAACTCCTGCACCTTATCTTTCCTTAACTTTAAAAGAAATAACCTATCTAAAAAGGCTATAGAAAACTCCTCCCATTCAACAGGCCCTTCATCAGTGCCTCTACCCTCTGTCACTACATATACTAGGTGTGAGATACATTCTGCAACTAGTAGGCACCCAACTTTGCACTCTCACTAGAAGTCATACCCATAATGCAAGTTACCTTATGAACTATTTCAAGGAACTCTTGTGGATCCTCATTAGACTTAGATCCAAAAAACAAATGAGGGTTTATTCAAGTAAAGTCCTAAATCCTAGCTGCGGCAGTATTAGCCACTAGAAAGGTTAGGATAGCAACCTGCTGATTATTCTGAGATGCTACTGAGTGAGTTAAAGTAGTGAATACAGCTCTAAATTTGGCATAAAAGACATGATCATATAGGGGATCTTCCTGAACAGACAGAGGTGCAGGTTGGTTTCTATTTCTCCTTCCATTATTTTTTCTGGGAGGTATGTTCTGTAAATGAAAAGAAGAATAAATTAGAAAGAGAGTTAAAATTTATATCATTATCATTCGCTTAACATGAGTACTAAAAGAAGGGTTTTCCTAAAACATCTTGCAGCCTCTTGCTTGTAAGAGTGGTACGCTTTACACCCATGCACAAGACTTACTTAATATGGATTTCATACTCCCTAGGACACTTTAAAACCTTAGGCTCTGATACCAAGTTTGTAATGCCCTGGGAGTACACCATAAATGCCACAAGGTTCTTACGATAACAAGTGACCATAAGCTAACCCATGAGCTGGTCCCTGCTATAAGCACTGAATAAAATTGACAACAAAAGATATACATATGCGGAATAATTAAATACACCATAAAGTTTAAATACTAAAACATTATTGAATTATAATGATGAAAACAAATGTCTGAAAACTAATAAAAATAATGACAAACTGATTGGCAGTCTGAAACATTTAAAAGCCTCTAAAATTGATAGAAATGAGTTGATGGGACAGGACCCCAACTAACTCCAACTGACTACTAAATTAAAATAAACATAGTTAGTTCTCAAAATATGAGGACTCACCACTGATGCTACTGCTGATATGCTAGAATGTGTAAGTACATTTGGGAACCTAAGAATCTGAACCTATATGAGACATCATAGCACAAGAAATAAGTATACGGTTAGTACTTTGAATGTAATGGTATGCTAGATGGGTTAGGTTGATATGCATGGGCTCATGTTCATGAATAATAGCTAACTGAATGGATAACATGAGATAACTGATGCATAATATGTATGAAATCTATAAATCTGAGAAAGCATGACCAAGCATATAACATAATTCTAAAATAGCCTGTGAACTGGAATACTAAATCTGAGTATTGATTTAACTGACAAACTGAATGCTATGGTCAAACAAACCTGAACTGACTTTAAAATTGAGACTGGACTGAGATTATGGGAGTTATCATCTAACTGACATGCCCCAATATGAACTAATTGGGACCCCAGTTGAAAGGGTGTTAGTAACATACCATAGGTACTAACACATGGATGTGTGGATCCACTAAAGTAAAGTCCCAAAGGATGAAAGAGTCACCCTCTACTGGTAGGTGCTCTATTGAGATATATGTAAACCCTTAACTAGTAGGTAAACATCTCAAACTACGTGAGCTACGTAGTTCTAGAACGAAGGGACTACTACTAAAGGTTACACCCTCAACTGGAAGGTGAGCCCCCATCCTTGCGTTCTCTTGGTCCTAAATCCAACTCCCAACTGAACTGACTCGTATAACTAAACTGATCTAAGTTTCACTATTAGGACAACTAACTAAACTGATAGTGCTCAAACATGTTTGAAACCATTCTTAAAGTACTAAGATTAAGTAACGAGCTAAATTTTGGGTATTCATAACCCCCCAGGACTCTATCATAATAACAATAGGAACATACTAAAGCTTTGGGAACATAATAAGTAGTCATTGTTCAAAAACCCAATCATTGAGGCATTTCATCAAACACTTGAGGGTCATGAGTTAAAGCATTGGAATGATTTAAACATGTAATAGTAACATAATTAAAATACTAAAATCATGAGTTAAGGATTTAACATGATAATATCACCGTTAGAACATGTCAAGGGCTAATTCCAACGAAAATAATTTGTAAAAACATTATATACATATCTATAATCGAAATTCATTGAAGTGTCATGGATATAATTCATAATAACTTGTAAAGATCACAATTTTAAACTTGAAAATAGATTCTTAGACTCCATGGTTTAAAAGGACCCTTGGATGAACATCTTACATACCTTAATTAAAGAATTTGTGGAAGTTTTTGGTGGTTTTCTTGAAGTTTGAGCTTGAATCTAGAAGAGGCTAAGGTTTGCTCTAGAGAGAGAATTGTTTTTCTTTGACAGAATTTGCGTAAAAGATGACCAATTATGCTTTTGAGAACTTTAATCCTATGTTATGGACATATTGAGTGAAGGTAAAAGACTCATTTTCTTGGAAAAATACTAATAAAATATAGAAAATAAGGGGTGGGCGATGGAGCAGTGTAATGCCCCACACTTTCCTAAGCTAGAGAACGAACCGTTGTTCGTATATGTGAAAACCCCAATTTTGTAAGCCATATTTGGGCACCTAAATTACCAAGAGTACCCTAGTTATAAGAGAGCTTATGATGTGTTAAGTATGGTTATATGAGTCACTTAAGGTAGTACAAGCTAAGAGTTTCCAAATCCATCAAGTTTTAGTGTTTAAATTCTCAAAGGTCATCTTTGAATTAGAATAACTTGATAAATATGTGGTATTTCTGCATATTTCTATGCACAAAATTATAGAGAATCGGATTAGGTTTCCAACGGTACCAATTTCACCAAAATCCGACACCCAAGCTAAGAGTTATGGCTTTGCAAAGTAGAGTGCGTCGCCTAACCAATCGCACATGGCCACTAGAAAGCATATGCGATAGCCTATGTGGCGCCTATGTAAATATAGGTGATATCATATGCGGTGCCTATGTAAATATAGGCGATATCATATGCGGCGCCTATGTATATATAGGCAATATCATATGCGGCGCCTATGTAAAGATATGCGATATCATATATGGCGCATAGCTTATTGTTTCAAGTGACTTAAACACTCCATTTTTGGGTTATTTTGAGGGCAATTAAGTCTTTTGGATCTCCTTACACACCCCTAAACTTAACCTTACAAATTTAATAGATTCTAAACACATCATAACCCTATTATCAGTCTAAGTTCATCATCCAAGAGCACTAAAGAAGAAAAATAACTAGGGTTACACAATCAACATTGAGGGTCCAATCTTTCAACTAATCCGTTACCATAAAGGTATGTGGGGTTATGAACAAGAACACCCTTTCATTCTTGTGCCCAAAGTTTGCATTATTTTACAAATATACATGATTTTTACATGTTTTATCATGAATTTGAAGTGATAAATCTTATCCTATGTTGTTGTTCAAGACACTATGATTATTTTGAATGTTTAGAAAATGAAATCCATGAGTTTGAGATTATTGTTATGATTAAAGGCTGAAATTTTTTAGATTTCCGTATAAATTATGCATGCTTGTGATATAAAGCATAAATGTTGAAATATTTTGATTAAGTATCGCTTTAAGGGTCATTAACCCACATTAAGATTGTTGTTTTGAGAATTTATGTGCTACATGCACTCATGTTTAGACTATTTTTGATGAAGTAAAGAAATATTTGACCTTTTTATCACAATAGAGTTAAAATCCACTTTATGAAATGAGTAACAGATTTTATCATTTATTTAACTTAAGAAATATGAGATTACTCGTAAAGTGGATTTTTCTTGAGATTTTTGAGCATAGTATTAGGAGTAGTATTTAGCACCGAGTTGGGTATGTTACTATGGTTTCATACCCCAGAACTACATGCCACCGTAGGTTGAGACATTGACTTCCATTATATGTGGAAAATTGAGATAGTGATCACTGAGATGAGATTATTCTACATCGATGGCAAGGTTAGGACAGCCCTAACCTTATGGGGGCAAGTCGTAGGACATCATGGGTGCTCACATGGTGTACATGTCGGTTAGAAGAACCTCCCAAAGAGTCGTCCCTCATTCTTAGATTGATTTTACTAATTTAAAAGAGATTTGAAATATAGATTTATGATGTATTCAATATTCCAGATTTCACTAAGATTGTTTGATGAGAGAATAAGAATAGAATCTTGATATTTGGATTAAGTGTAATGGCTCATGATATCCAGATTGGCATGTTTTATCATTCATTGTGTATGATTTTAGATTTTAGATTTCTTTCAAGCTTTATGAGCCATTTACAAATGCCTACATGATTTGGTAAGAAACTTATGACATGATCGTTAAATATATATATATATATATATATATATATATATATATATATATATGCATATAAATATATTTATTTCATGCACCCCCATGTACTCGGTACATATTCCATGGTACTGACCCACATGTTTGAATGTGGGCTACATTTTACCTATAATGTAGGTTCAGGTGCTCATTCCCAGGTTTGACCATGATTATCCGAGCACGTTGATCTACATCCACTACAGTGGTGAGTCCTCATGGTCTGAGGACTAGTTATTTAGATTTCCTTATTTACTTTGAGTCATTCAGTTATTTTCTAAGCTCGGGTCTGTTGGGGTTTGTTCCTATGGCTCATGGATATACAGTTTAGTATAGGCTTGTCAGACTAGATGGATAGATTGATCAGATTTGTCAGAGATGTCATATTTTGTTACTTTCCATATTTCATTCGCATTGCAGTATGATATTATGGAGGATATTTAGATGTTTTGATTACGACGAATTTGATTATAAGTGTTGAATGGTAGAAAAATGGCTAAAAGGGTTAGCTTGGGGCTACTTGTATCCTTAAAAACTGTGTGATGCCTGGGGGCCCATTTTTGGGGTGTTATAAACTTGGTATCAGTTCCTAAGGTTATTGGAGTCCTATGGAGTTTGAAAAGCCATGTTAAGTAGAGTCTTAATCATCGGTGTGTAGCGCACCACATCTATGAGAAAAAGGCTACAAAATGTTTTAGAAAAAATGGGCCATTTCATTCTTTCAGAAGTCTATCGTGCTTATATTTTTTCCCTTTCAATTATTAATCCGTGCCCTCTTCTTTCAGAATATGCCTCCTCGCCAAGCTAGAAGAAATAATGCGGGTCAGCAACCTCAGCCTGCTGATTCCCTGAATGAGAATGTATCCCATGCTGAGTTCAGGGTAGCCTTTCAGGCACTTGCCCAAGCTGTTACCGCCAATGTTCAGGCCAACCAGGCCCCGACTCTACAACAACAGGGAGTTGACTTAGCTTTTGCAAGAATCCATGACTTTATGTGGATGAATCTGCTAGAGTTTTATGGGTCCAAGTTAGGTAAGGATCTGCAGTTGTATTTGGAGAAGATAATAAAGATCACACAGGTAATGCATGTGTCTGAGAAGGAGAGTGTTGAGTTAGCATTCTACAGATTAAAAGACCTTGCGTATGACTGGGTGGTTGCATGGAGAAAGGTTAGAGTAGAGGGTGTTGCTTTTATGACTTGGCAGGAGTTCCAGGATGCATTCCCGGATAAATTCTTTTCGTTAGAGTTGAGATAAGCGAAAGTAGAGGAGTTCATGAAATTACAGCAAGGCTCCATAACTGCTAAGGAGTATTGCTTGAAGTTCAATCAGTTAGCAAAATATGCCCTAAATCTGATAGCTGACAACCAAGCCAGTATGGATTAGTTCTTGACAGAGGTGTCAAGCTATGTGGTTAAGGAGTGTACATCAGCTATGCTTAATAGTGAGATGAATCTTTCCAGACTGATGACCCATGCCTAATAGATCAAATCAGATAAGATAAAATAGAGGGATAGTGTAAGGGGGAATAAGATATCTAAATCTGAGCAACCTACTTATGGTCAGAACAGATCGCAAGGAGGGAATCGCCCTCAGTTTCAGATCCACTCATCTATGCCAGCATCATCGTTAGCTAGTGATCTAGCACTTAGAGGTAGAAAAGAACAGGGAAACAGGTCTTCTATGTTCGGATCTCAAAATACTGTAAGTAACCGGCCTAACCATCCACCATGCACCAGGTGTGGTAGGGATCATGGGGGTAAGTGTTTGTGGGGTCAGAAAGGCTGCTATGGATGTGGCCAGGAGGGCCACAAATTTAGAGATTATCCTCATACCAGATAGGGGAACCATGATATTTGCCCCCAGGCTCAGTCTGCTAGTGCTCCAGCTCCTGTAGCTCATCTAGCTCTTACCCATGGTGCTTCTTCCAGCACTACTGGTTGTCAACGCCAGAATAGATTATATGCTTTACCTTCCAGTCAGGAGTAGGAGGACTCCCCCGATGTTGTTACTAGTATGCTTTCTGTGTTTCAGTTTGATGTTTATGCTTTATTGGACCCTGGGTCCAATTTTTTATATGTGACACCTCTGGTTGCTGTAAAATTTAAAGTGAGTCTCGAGATTGTCTCTGAGCGCATCCTAGTTTTTACCCCTGTGGGTGAGTCCATTGTTGCCCGAAAAGTGTACAAAAAGTGTCCTATTTCTATTTTTCATAGAGTTATGTTTGCTGATCTGATAGAGTTAGACAAGGTAGATTTTGATGTTATTCTGGGTATGGACTGGCTTCACTCTTGTTATGCATCCATAGACTGTCGTACCTGTGTAGTCAAGTTTCAATTTCCTGGTGAGTCTGTTGTCGAATGGTCTGGTAATTCTGCATCTCCTAAGAGTCATTTTATCTCATATCTCAAGGCTAGAAAGCTTATTTCCAAAGGGTGCATTTATCACCTAGTCAGAGTTAAAAGACACTAAGTCTGAGACTCCAACTCTCCAGTCAGTTGACGTTGTTAATGAGTTTCCCAATGTCTTTTCGAAAGATCTTCCAGGGGTACCTCCCAATAAAGAGATTGAATTCGAGATTGATCTTCTTCCCGATACTCAGCCCATTTCCATTCCTCCATATCGTATGGAACCCACAGAACTTAAGGAGTTGAAAGAGCATCTCAAAGATCTCTTAGATAAAGGTTTTATAGGACCAAGTGTGTCTCCTTGGGATGCACCTATCCTATTCGTGTGAAAGAAAGATGGCTCTTTGTGCGTGTCCATTGACTATCGCCAGCTTAACAAAGTTACCATCAAAAACAAGTATCCCCTTCCAAGAATAGATGATTTGTTTGATCAATTGCAAGGTGCAAGTTACTTCTCAAAGATAGACCTTCGCTCTGGCTATCATCAACTCAGAGTTAGGGAATGTGATATCCCAAAGACAGCCTTCCAAACACGTTATGGTCATTTTGATTTTCTTGTTATGTCCTTTGAGCTAACTAATGCCCCAGCAGCTTTCATGGACCTCATAAATCGAGTGTTCAGGATATATCTTGATATATTTGTCATAGTGTTTATAGACGACATTCTGGTATACTCCCGTAGTGAGAATGAACATGCAGATCATCTCTGTATCATCTTACAAACCCTTAGAGATCATCACTTGTTCACCAAATTTAGCAAGTGTAAATTTTGGCTAAGGTCAGTTCCTTTTCTATGTTATATTATTTCTTCTAAAGGTGTTAGAGTTGATTCCCAGAAAATAGAAGCTGTTAAAAACTGGCCTAAACCTGTCTCTCCGGCCGACATTAGAAGTTTCTTGGGTTTAGCTGGCTATTACCGCCGTTTTGTTGAAGGTTTATCATCTATAGCATCTTCTATGACCCGGTTGGCCCAGAAGAAAGTGAAGTTCTTGTGGTCAGATTCTTGTAAGAATAGTTTTCGAGAGTTGAAGACTCAACTCACTACAACCTTTATTTTGACTCTGCCTGATTGTATTGGTGCTTTTTTGGTATATTGTGATGCTTCTAGAGTTGGTTTGGGTTGCGTACTGATGTAGATAGGTAAGGTTATAGCCTATGCATCTAAATAGCTGAAACCCCATGAGAAGAATTACCCTAGCCATGATCTTGAGTTAGCTGTTGTGTTTGCTCTGAAAATCTGGAGACACTACTTGTATGGTGTTCATGTTGATGTTTTCACTGATCATAAGAGTCTGCAATACATTTTTACCAAGAGAGAGTTGAATCTTAGGCAGAGAAAGTGGTTAGAGTTATTGAAAGACTACGATATGAATGTGTTGTATCACCCGAGAAAGGCCAATGTAGTGGTGGATGCCCTTAGCAAGATGTCTGTGGATAGTATTTTGCATATTGGAGAGGGTAAGAAAGAGTTGGCTCGTGATATGCATCATTTGGATAGGTTGGGAGTTAGGTTTCTTGACTCCACTGAAGGGAGTATGTTAGTACAGAGTAGCTCTGAATCCTCCTTGGTTTCGGAAGTAAAAGAGAAGCAAAACTTAGATGCTACTTTGGTCAGACTGAATGAATCAGTCAAGGACCAAAAGGTGGAGGTTTTCTCCCAAGGGGGGATAGTGTGTTGAGATTCCAGGATAGATTATGTATTCCGGATGTCGAGGATCTGAGATAGAGAATTATGGCTGAAGCGCACGGTGCGCGATATTCTGTTCATCTTGGTGCCACCAAGATGTACCGCAACTTATGAGAAATCTATTGGTAAAGTGGCATGAAGAAGGATGTAGCAGTATTTGTGGCTAAGTGTGCGACGTCCCAATAGGTTGAGATAGAACACCAAAGACCTGGTGGTATGATGCAGGAGTTTGGTATTCCAACTTAGAAGTGGGAAGAGATAAACATGGATTTTGTAACTGGTTTACCTTCTTGCCGACGCCATCATGATTCTATTTGGGTTGCTATGGATAGATTGACTAAGTCTGTGCACTTTTTACCTATGCATACTTCTTATACTGCTGAGGATTATGCTAGATTGTACATCCGAGAATTAGTCAAATTGCATAGAGTTCCCTTGTCCATCATTTAAGATAGAGGAACTCAGTTCACTTAGCAGTTTTGGAGAGCTTTTCTGAAGGGTCTTGGTACCCAAGTGCATTTGAGTTCTGCTTTCTATCCGCAGATAGATGGTCAAGCTAAGAGGACTATCCAGACCTTAGAAGATATGTTGAGAGCGTGTGCTCTTGACTTTAAGGGGAGTTGGGATGAGCATTTACCGTTGATAGAGTTTGCTTACAATAATAGTTTTCACTCTAGCATTGGTATGGATCCATTTGAGGCTTTGTATGAGAGGAAATGTAGGTCACCCATAGGTTGGTTTGAAGTGGGTAAAGTGTCCGTGAGTGGTCCTGATTCGGTCTTTGAAGCTATGGAAAAAGTCAAAGTGAATGGAGTGAAGAGATTCGGAAAGATGGAGAAACTTAGTTCCCGTTATGTTGTCCCCTATAGAGTTCTTAGCTGTGTTGATAAGGTGGTGTATGAGGTTGAGTTACCTTCAGAGTTATCTTCCGTTCACTGTCTTCCATGTATCCATGCTTGGGAAACACGTTGGTGATTGTGTTGTTGTAGATCCTTCAGAAAACCCTGATGGGCAAAATAGTCTTTCTTTTGAGGAATTTCCTATTGAGATTTTAGATCACCAAGTCTAAAGACTAAGGAACGAAGAAGTTCCCTTGGTCAAGGTGTTGTGGAGAAACTAATCCATTGAGGGTGCAACATGGGAAGCTGAGGCGGATATACGATCTAAGTACCTGCACCTATTTTCCATAACCTCCGGTCAAGCCAAAGGTACTATTCTGCTTTAAATCATTCCCTTTCTATGTAGAATTGCAGTAGTTCAGCAGTTATTTTATACTATTAAGCTGTGATCTCAAGAGTGATGCACCCCTTGTTGTGTCCGAAATGTAGAAAGAAATAGAGGCAAGATTAGCAAGTTGCTTAAGCTGTGTACCCTTCATTTTCTCTTTACTCCTAGTATACCTAGCGTCATTCGAGGACGAATGTCCCCAAGGGGGAGATATTATAATGCCCCGCACTTTCCTAATCTAGAAAATGAACTGTTGTTCGTATATGTGAAAACCCCAATTTTGTAAGCCATATTTGGGAACCTGAATTACAAAGAGTACCCTAGTTATAAGAGAGATTATGAAGTGTTAAGTGTGGTTATATGAGTCACTTAAGGTAGTAGAAGCTAAGAGTTTTGAAATCCATCAAGTTTTAGTGTTTGAATTCGCAAGGGTCATCTTTGAATGAGCATAACTTGATAAATATGTGGTATTTCTGCATATTTCTACCCACAAAATTATAGAGAATCGAATTAGCTTACCAATGATACCAATTTCACCAAAATTCAACACCCGAGCTAGGAGTTATTGCTTTACGAAGTAGAGTGTGTCGCCTAACCAATCGCACATGGCCACTGGAAAGCATTGCGATAGCATATGCGGCGCCTATGTAAATATAGGCGATATCATATGCGGCACCTATGTAAATATAGGCGATATCATATACGGCACCTATGTAATGATATGCGATATCCTATGCGGTGCATATCTTATGGTTTCAAGTGACTTAAACACTCTATCTTTTGGGTTATTTTGAGGGCAATTAAGTCTTTTGGCACTCCTTGCACACCTCTAAACTTAACCTTACAAATTTAATAGATTCTAAACATATCATAACCTTATTATCAGTCTAAGTTTATCATCCAAGAGCACTAAAGGAGAAAACTAACTAAGGTTACACAATCAATATTGAGGGTCCAATCTTTTAATGAATCTTTTACCATAAAGGTATGTGGGGTTATGAACAACAACACTCTTTCGTTCTTGTGCCCAAAGTTTGCATTATTTTACAAAGATACATGATTTTTACATGTTTTATCATGAATTTGAAGTGATAAATCTTATCCTATGTTGTTATTCAAGATAGTATGATTATTTTGAATGTTTAGAAAATAAAATCCATGAGTTTGAGATTATTGTTATGATTAAAGGCTGAAATTTTTCAGATTTCCGTATAAATTATGCATGCTTGTGATATAAAGAATAAATGTTGAATGTTTTGATTAAGTATCGCTATAAGGGTCATTAACCCACATTGAGATTGTTGTTTTGAGAATTTATGTGCTACATGCACCCATGTTTAGACTATTTTTTATAAAGTATAGAAAGATTTGACCTTTTGGTCACAACAGAGTTAAAATCCACTTTATGAAATGACTTACGGATTTTATCATTTATTTAACTTAAGAAATATGAGATTACCCTTAAAGTGGATTTTTTTTGAGATTTTTGAGAATAGTATTGAGCATATTATTTAGCACTGAGTTGGGTATGTTACTACGGTTTCATACCCCAAAACTATGTGCCACCGTAGGTTGAGATATTGACTTCCACTATATGTGGAAAATTGAGATAGTGATCACTGAGATGAGATTGTTCTACACCGATGGCAAGGGTAGGACAGCCCTAACCTTACAGGGGAAAGTCGTGGGACTTCATGGGTGCTCACATGGTGTACATGTCGGTTAGAAGAACCTCCCAAAGAGTCGTCCCTCATTCTTAGATTGATTTTACTGATTTAAAAGAGATTGGAAATGCAGATTTATGATGTATTCAATATTCCAGATTTCACTAAGATTGCTTGATGAGAGAATAAGAAAAGAATCTTGATATTTGGATTAAGTGTAATGGCTCATGATATCTAGATTGGCATGTTTTACCATTCATTATGAATGATTTCTGATTTTAGATTTCTTTCAAGCTTTATGAGTCGTTTATAAATGTCCTGCATGATTTGGGAAGAAAACTTATGACATGATCGTTAAATATATATATATATATATACATATATATATGCATATAAATATGTTTATTTCATGCACCCCCATATACTCGGTACATATTCCATGGTACTGAACCACATGTTTGCATGTGGGCTATATTTTCCCTATAATGTATGTTCAGGTGCTCAATCCTAGGTTTGATCATGATTATCCAAGCACGTTGATCTACATCCTCTACCGTGGTGAGTCCTCATGGTCCGAGGACTAGTTATTCAGATTTCCTCATTTACTTTGAGTCGTTAAGTTTATTTCCTGAGTTTGAGTAAGCTGGGGTTTGTCCCAATGGCTCATGGATATAAAGTTTAGTAAAGTCTTGTCAGACTAGATGGATAGATTGATCAGATTTGTCAGAGATGTCGTATTTTGTTACTTTCCGTATTTCATTCGTATTGCATTATGATATTATGGAGGATGTGTAGATGTTTTGATTATGATGACTTTGATTATAAGTGTTGAATGGTAGAAAAAGGGCTAAAAGGGTTAGCTTGGGGCTACTTGTAGCCTTAAGCACCGTGTGATGCTTTGGGGCCCATTTTAAGGGTGTTACAAGAAGGCATCATGGGCTCCAGAGTGCAAGAATAGAGCTGGTGTCATGGGCTCTATCGTGGGATCCCTCAGCACCGTGCTGGAGTGGACGTCGTTAGTTAATCACTCACAACTACTATTTTAGAAGTCCAAACATGCCCTTACGCTCGGTTAAAAATTCAGAAACTCAATCGAGAGGTACCCTTGACATCCCCGATTATGAATCAACTTTTAAATCAACATTCTAAGGCCAGGAAGGTCGAAAATAAAATCATCAAATCTTAGGGGCTTTAGAAATGACTAAGTCCTAACACTTAGTGAAATTTTCTAAGTCTTGGACCTCTTTAACATGTAATAGTGAACTGAATTGATCTAGAATCTTATAGGGTCTTACATGTATCATGGAGAGTGAAGGATACTTGGGAATCCCTGACTCTTATGGTATCTACAGTTCATGCGGCTACATACATTAGGGCTTATTCAGGGGGTTACATTGGACCCTTATAGCCCGTGGGTGGTTAAGGATGGTTAAGCATCACATACCCAAACTAATAGTTTTAAATGCATGCTAAACACGACTCCATTTCCCGGCATGGTTATATGTATATATTTATGATTTGTATGTATATGGATGGTTTACTTGGTTTTAGCAAATGATATTATTTTATCCTTATCCTAAGTTCATGCTAGTGTTTACTCGCTAACCCACCTTTGGGATGTCTCAAGATTTGATCCTTGAAAGAAAGACTGTGTTAGTGATTAAGGATATGGATATTTTGAGGTTAGTTATTCATATACAGCAGGTGAATGAAGAAAAGAGGAAATAGGCGAAGTTTAGGAAAAGGCAGGGTAAGAGAAGTAGGTTCTCTGAGTAGGGTGGTGCTCAGTAGTAGGGTGATCGAGATGGAGGTAAATAGTAAAAGAAAAAGTGGGGGAGTTTTGGTTCCTTCTCCACAGCTAGTGCTCCTTACCCAAAGTAGTTGGGTGACAAGCTTCAATAGGGTGGTGATAATTTTCAGGCACAGAATGCCTAATCTCAATTGAGTGGGGATCAATCGACTTCTTCTTTCCTTCCTTACCAGTTCTATAATTATTTTCATCGGGTATTTTATGATGAAGGAAGGGACAAGTATTTTAAATATGGCCAGCCAAGCCATATGCTTAAAAATTATTTGATTAGTAAAGGTGCTTTGGGAGCAGTCAAAGATCCGATTGCTTCATCTTTTTCTCCTACACCAAGTGGTGCGGCTTCTATGTCTGCTTCTATTTTTGGTATCGAAATCGGTCAAAATAGATTATATACTCTTACATCTCGGTAGGAATCTAAAGTATCACCTGATGTCTTTGTTAGTATGTTACAGCTCTTTTCTTATGACGTTTATTACTTACTCGCTCTGAGATCTATGCTCTCTTTTGTGACCCCTTATATGGCGGTATGTTTTGGTTTTGATCCTAAAGTTATTTTAGATCTTTTTTATGTTTCTACCTTCGTAGGTGACTCAATTATTGCTAAAAGTGTCTATAGGTATATGGTAGTTATTGGTAGCAAACAGACCTTGGTGGATCTATTTGAACTGGGTATGGTGGATTTTAATGTTATTCTGAGAATGGATTAGTTACACTCTTGTTACACATCCTTAGATTTTTGGACTCGTAGGATTGTCTTTAGGTTCCCTAGTGAACCAGTTATAAAGTGGAAGAGTGGTTCCCTAGCTCCTAGGGGACGTTTATTTTTTATCTTAGAGCTCGGATATTGATCTCTAATGGTTGTCTCTATCACTTGTTCTGGGTTAAATATTCTAACTTGAAAGGTCCCATTGCATTTAGTTTGATGGTAAATGAGTTTCCTGAGGTATTCTCGAATGATCTTCTTGGTGTTCCCCCATATAAGGAAATTGAGTTTGGTGTTGATTTGATTCTAGACACTCATCCAATATCTATTCCTCCTTATAGAATGGCTCCGGCTGAGTTGAGGAAACTCAATGAGAAACTTAAGGATCTTCTAGATAAGGGGTTTATTCATCCTAGTGTATCCTCGTGGTGTGCACCGGTGTTGTTAGTGTGCAATAGTATGATTACCTTTAGATATGCATTGACGATCGATATTTGAATAAGGTAACGATCAAGAAAAAGTATCCTCTTCAAAGGATAGATGATTTGTTTGACAAGTTGCAAGGTGCAAAGTGTTTTTCTAAGATAGATGCTCGATTGGGGTATCATCAGCTTAAGATTAGGGAGGAGGATATCCCTAAGATGGCTTTTCATACTCGGTATGGGCACTTTGAATTCTTGGTTATGTCTATGGATCAGATGAAAAGGGTTATCAGGCAATTCTTAGATCTCTTTTTCATTATGTTTATTGATGACATCTTGGTTTATTCTAAGAGTGAGACAGATCATGCTAATTATCCCTGTGTGGTGTTGCAGACCTTGAAGGAATAACAATTGTATGCTAAGTTCTCTAAGTGTAAGTTTTGGTTGAACAATGTAACTTTCTTGGTTATTTCTAATGAGGGGATAATGATGGATCCTCAGAAGGTGGCGGTGGTTAAAAGTGGCCTTGACCCATGACTCCAACCGACATTCAGATCTTCTTTGGTTTGGCTGATTACTATCAACTATTTGTTGAAATTTTCTTGACCATAGCTCCTCTTTTGGCTAAGTTAACTAAGAAAAAGGTAAAGTTTTCTTGGTCGGATACTTGTGAAGGAAGTTTTGAGAAGTTGAAGGATAAGCTAACGTTGGCTCCAATTTTGACATTGCCTAAAACAAATAAGGGGTTTGCGGATTATCATAATGCATCTAGGGTGGGACTTAGTTGTGTTTTCATGCAGCATGAGAAAGTGATTGCCTATGTTTCCAGGTAGTTGAAGGTACATGAAAGGAATTATCCTACTTATGATTTAAATCTTTTAGAAGTGGTTTTTTCTTTGAAGATATGGTGACATTATTTGTATGGTGTTCACGGAGACATCTTTTCTGATCATAAGAGTCTACAGTATGTGTTTACTCAAAAAGAGCTTAATCTCAGACAGAAGAAATGGCTTGAGCTTCTTAACGACTATGATATGAATCTTTACTACCATGCAGGTAAAGCTAACGTTGTTGTTGATACTCTTAGCATGTTGTCAATGGGGATTTTGGATCATATAGAGAAAGGAAAGTGGGAATCGGTGAAGGATATTCACTGCATGGATAATCTTAGAGTTCATCTCATAGACTCCGAGGATAGTGGTGCGATGGTACAGGAAGTGGTTTGATCATCTCTTAGTGCAAAGATTAAGGAGAAGTGGGTGCTAGATCCTATCTTGATAAAAATTAGAAGTGATATTGGCGGACAAAAGGTAATGGTAATTGAGATCAGTGGTGATAGTACTTTACAGTACCAAGGGAGGTTGTGTGTTCCTGATGTCAATGGTTTGCGACAAAGGATTTTGGCTGAGGCACATGAATTAATCTTTGTTGTTCATCCCAGCTCAACAAAGATGTATCATAATCTTAAGAAGATGTATTGGTGAAATGGCATGAAAAGGGATATGGTTTATTTTATAGCCAAGTGCATAGTGTGTTAAAAAGTTAAAGTTAAGCATATAAGGCCTAGTGGGTTGTATCAAGAAATTGATTTGCCCGATTGGAAATGGGAGGTGATCAATATGGATTTCGTTACTGGTGTTCCTCGATCTCACAATCAATTTGATTCAGTTTGGATTGTTGATACTCATAGCATGTTTTCCATGGGGAGTTTGTTAGTGAGGACTATCTTTTTGGGCAGAGGATTATGCGACGTTGTACCTTCTCGAGATTGTAAAGCTGTAAGGGGTACCTATTTTAATTATCTCTGATCGTGGCATACAGTTTTCATCACTTTTTTGGTAATATTTCTAGAAAGGATTGGGTACTAAGATTAGTATGAGTACTACTTTTCATCCTCAAATGGATGGGCAAGTAGAGAGGACTATTAAGACATTGGAGGATATTCTTTGGGCTTGCGTGATTGATTATAGTGGCAATTGGGTTGAGCATCTACCTTTGGTAGAGTTTACTTACAACAATAGATATTATTCTAGTATTGGTATGATCCTTTTTGAAGCATTGTATGGTAGGAGGTATAGGACTCCTATTGGGTAGTTTGAACTTGGTGAGGCAGACATGTTTGGTCAACATTTGGTTTATCAGGTTACGAAAAAGGTGAAGGTGATTCAGGATAGGATTAAGGCTGCCCAAAGTGGCCAAAAGTCCTATACAGACGTAAGGCATAGACTTGGAGTTTGAGTTTGGGGATAAGGTGTTCCTCATTGTATCTCCCATGAAGAAAGTAATGAGGTTTAGCAAAAAGGGAAAGCTCAGTCCTCAGTATATTAGTCCTTATGAGGTTTTGGAAAGGGTTGGAAATATTGCTTATAAATTGGAGTTGCCTTCTATCTTGAGCTCTATTCATCTAGTATTTCAGGTTTCCATGTTGAGGAAATTCATTCGTGATCCTTCTTTGATTGTTCCTTTGGAGGGATTGGATATCTCAGACTCTCTTTCTTTTGAAGAGGTCCCGGTTCAGATATTGGATAGGCAGGTTCATCGGTTGTGGACAAAGGATGTGTCCTAAATTAAGGTTCTATAAAGGAACCACAAGGTGGAAGAGACCACATGGGAAGCGGAAGAGGATAATAAGTCCAAGTATATGCAATTTTTTTCTGCTCCAAATAATCGTGCGAAAGGTATGGATTCTTGAAACACATCATTATTTTTTGAGTTTGTTCAAGGAAAGGTTAATTTTTGTGCGTCTTTGTTTTCTTTCTAAAAGGTAAGAGTAGAGGCATCTAAGGGGTTTAAGTCATGAATGTACTACCTTGTTCGTCATTCAGAGACGAATGTTCCTAGTGGGGGAGACTGAAACACCCTGGGCTTCCGAACCTTAGAAAATTCCCTAGATTTCTAGTCTTTGGACAGGGTATGACTAGGGGAAACGACTCATACACTAGGATACAGTGGTATTCGCTAGTGATATGTTGACCAGTGTTTGTTGGCAAGGTGGATTTGGTTTCTAGAATGGATACGACTTGTGTGGTATGAGTCGCATTGGTGGATACGGGTTGGTTGGTTTGGTTTTTTCTTTAACATAATCTTAGACTTTGTAACTTAATTTGGATCTGAGTACGAGTGTCCCACCAAGAGCCATAAGCTAAGGTAGAGTGATACCATGGATTCGAATGGTGGGCAGTGTTCAATCTATTTTAGATTCTATTCTTCTAGGGGTACAGATCATGGGTACTAGTCGTACACTTGGGTACGACATAGTTTGGGGTGATTCATACCTTGGACAGTGTTGGGTCCAAGGGGGTGGACTTGGGTACTAGTAGTGGGTAGCCTTTGTATTAGAGGGTATGACTAGTATGGATAGTCATACCCCTCTGACAGGATTTTGATGCAGTTTAAGTGGGAGTAATATGGATATTTCCCCAATAATCCTAATAGTCCCCATGACTTATATTCCAATAGGGAGGTTATTTATCCTAATATTCTATTTATTTAACACATAGAAACTTTCATAAACACTCTACGATTCTCTCAAAGGCTTGTGGGTGGAGAAAAGCTGGGGTTTTAACTTAAGGATTAATTTGGGGATTTTTTTGGTGATTTATCTCCATCAACTTTGCCAATTAAGGCATGTTCTCTTTCCTCATTGTTAGTTCCAACTAAAGGCATGGTTTTATGCAATGTTTTCATGGTATAATTATTGTATGGTTTTTGTTATCAAATATCTATTGGGGGTTTTAGTTTTAAATGTTTGGTTATGGTTTTCTCATGTCTTAATTATGTATTTGCAATGTTTTAATAGTGCTTTGGGAACTTGGTTGAATGGGATTGGTTTATTGGCAATTGAATTGGTTTTGGAAACACTATGCCCCCAATATGTATGATAAAATACCTATGAGAATGCTTTTACTATATTGTTGTACTTTTAATGAAAACTACTGCATGGTATGGTTTGGTAATGGAACCTTAAATTATTTGGAATAGATAAATGGAATGGTTTTGATTTAATAAACATCTTTGTTGGGTACAAGGGAATCACCCAAGCTAATATGGTTATGAACACTTATGGTGTACAGGGAAATCCCCCGAGTTGATTGGATAATATAATCTATAGGTACATGGGAATCCTTTGATCTCTAAAAGTTTTGGCTAAGGATAATACTTTTAAGTTATAGTCGATATGATGATACCACTATCTAATAGCATTGGTTAATAATAATGGAATAATGGTTTGCTTGGAAATGGTTTTAATTAGGCAATAAAGTTGGGTGTGATAGCTAACCATGAAGGTAGAAGTTCAATGGACGAACACTGGAAACTCATGTTTGTCAACATGAGGGGTTGGTCAAGCGACCATATATGATACTTACAAGATACACAGAAATCCTCTACGTACACTGTACATATTTATCATGGAGAGCAAAGGGTAATTGGAAATCCCCAACTCTTATGGTATATCCGGTTCATGTAGCTACACGCATCGTGGCCCGTTCAGGGGGTTAAGCTTCACTTACCTAGGTTAATGGTTTTAAATTCATGCTTAACATGGCTCTCTTTCCTGGCATGGTTTTCTATATATGTGCGTGTGCATATGTATATATATATATATATATATATATATGATTTGTATGTCTATAGATGGTTTACTTGGTTTTATCAAATGGCATTATTTTATCCTTATTCTGAGTTTATGCTAGCGTTCACCCGCTAACCCATCTTCGGGCTCTGTATTCCCATGCGATGAAGGAACTAGTCGTTTTACTCCTCCTACTTAGGACTTGGACATTCGGGGTCAGCTTTTGGATTGAAGTTGTGAGCTTTCATCTTTTCGAAAGGCTTTATTTCATGGATGTTATTTCAAACTTTGGTTTATTTATGGATATTGGTTTTGGATATAGTTGGGGGCATGTCCCAATCGGATTTTGGTATTTTTTTGGTTAGACGGCTTTTGTGGAAATACTATGGGTTAGCATGGATGGGATCGGTATTGGGGTCAGCGTTAGTATTGGCATTGATATTGGGGCTGACACCCTTAGACGGTATTGTTGGTTGTTCCATCCTTTTATGTTATGTTATGGAACTTGGTTTGGTTATTATTTGGGTTATGGTTTTGAAATGATTTAGTATGGTTGGATGGTTGGTATGGGACAATTAGACTCAATCGAGTCGGTCACAGTCGTGATCCTATCCCAAAGTCCTTATGTAATCTATTATGCTATTTTGTTAAATGTTCGGAATTTGACCAACTCAAGGCAGACAGCTGGATGTTGGGTTGGGTATCGAGGGTTGTCTCCGACCCCGATCGGACTTGGGATGCCCATTACGACAAGGCTAGGGTCGGGTCAAGTCATGACACCCTTGGACGTTATTGTTGGTTGTTCCATCCTTTTATGTTATGTTATGGAACTTGGTTTGGTTATTATGTGGGTTATGATTTTAGAATGGTTTGGTATGGTTGGATGATTGGTATGGGACGGTTGGACTCGGTCGAGTCAGTCAAGGTCGTGATCCTATCTCTGAGTTTTCATGTGATCTATTACGCTATCTTGTTAAAATTTCAGAATTCAGCCAACTCAGGTAGGCGGTTGGATGTTAGGTTGGGTAATGGGGGTGGTCTACGATCCCGGTCGAACTTGAGATGCCCATTAGGAAAAGACCCTAGTTCGGGTCGGGTCGGGTCAGTTTGTCTACACTATTTTGTTGGAGAGTATATGGAGCACTAAACTCATGAAAA
>NW_025861769.1:489647-549299 GCF_002878395.1 Capsicum annuum
CCACATCCTCACTCTCAACTACACCATCATGAATACTATCTACCCTCTCTTGTTCTAGATCCCTCATTATACTAGCTTCATAAATCAAGTTAGTGCAATCACTCAATAGAGCCTCATTTCTTATTTGCAAGAAAGGAGGAAGATATTTTTCTTTCACTTTGTTGGTAATAGGAGTGGTTTACATACGTGAGGAATAAGGGATGTTACAAGAGTGAGTTAAAGGATAATTGAATGAATTAACTCATTAAGAATTATCTCACCAAATGAATTCATCCGTTCAAGGAGAATTGAAAGAATACAGTTACAAAAGAATTAAGAAGTTATATATTCTCACAATGTATCTTGTAAATGTTTTTGATAACAATGATTTGGACTTTTGTTTTTGGATAAGATTAAAGAAGTTTTACATTGACTTTGTATTTTAACCATTTAATAAAAATATTTTCAATTACATAGGGAAATGTATAGTGATGGAAATGGTTGAGTTATAAGGAATAATTCTCGTCTGTGTAGTGTTGGGAAAGGTCAAGTTATAAGGAAAAATTAATTTGTTTATTTGTGAAAGGAAGTTATTGAGTATGGTGAAAGGTATTATAATAGTTGGGGCTTTGGGCCACAGGTGACAAAAGAGTTTTAAAATGAGGTGTAGGTGACACAACTCTTAATTATTAGTCAGAGGTGACAATTACTTTATCATGGATTAAGAAAGTTGGAGAGGTTTGAAAATAACTCTCAAGTTTTTAAATTTACACTTTGATCCTAATGTTTACCTAAAATAACAGGAAACGGAGGGAAAAAAATGAGCCTTTCTCTCCCTTCTCATCCATTGTTGTTTTCTTTCTCTTAGCAATTTTTGTTGTTCATTATTTCTGCTGCTTTATTCATCATCTTCTGCTTCGTTATCATTATCTTCCACTTCATTATCATCTTCATCTTCTTCTTGTCGACCATTTGTTGTTGTTGTTTTTGGTACAGTGCTACTGCTGCTATCTGACCAATTTCTTAGGTCAAATTTTATTTACTACATCACTTTCCACTTTGGCATTACTTCATAGGTGACTTTGGAAAGTAAAATTATGATTTTTATTTGTATTTGTCATCTGGGTACACTTTTGTTTTACCAACAATGGATAGAACCCCGATCATGAATCTAACATATGTGCCCACAATTTAAACAGATCAATTTTCTGGTGCATCAGACGAGTAATCTATTGCATCATAAGATATATCTGTTGCATCAGACTGTTTATCTATTGCATCAGACTGTTTATCTATTGGATCAGACGTATTATCTATTGCTCCAGACATATTATTTGTTGCATCAGAATGTTTATCTGTTGCACCAGACTAATTATCTGTTGCATCAAATTATTAATCTATTTAGAACAATACAAATTAGCCAAAGCCACAAACCCAACAGATAACCAATATGTTTCAACTCTTGATATTGCTACTGGATTCAAAATTATTCCTTACATCCAATTACCCGACCCAAATTTCCTAATTTAATTTCTCATTTTACTTGTCTTTTTCCTTAATCAAGAAAAGATTAAAAAAATCCATGTTTAACCCTTTGCATTAATCAGTTTTTCTTCAAAGTAAAATAGAAACATCATTTAATAGGGGGACTATATGCCTACCGAAGTTAAAAGCTTTCTTCTCTTATGAAATTTCGATTGAATAGCGAATAATGGTTATTTCAAACACGTCTACTGTTCCACCAACTGATCAGTGGGTTATGGTAAACTAGACATGTTATTAATTATTTTTCATAATCAATGTGGCATCTCAATTTGGGATGGGTAATTTGAGATGGAGGGAGTATGAATTAAACGTCTAAGCCAAGCAACAAACTAGTCATCTGTTGAAACAGACTATTTATCTATTGCATCAGACTTCTTATCTGTTGCAACATATGAGTAATCTATTTTGAACAACACATCAGCCCCTGTCACAAACCCAACAGATAAATATTGCTATTGCTACTGGATTCTAAATTATTCCTTTTTATGTCGAATCATCGACATGTTTGTTGAGAAGACAATAGACAGAATAAAAATTAAATATGGATTAAAATGTCAAAGATCAAACATAATTTTTTTATTAAACAAAAAAAAATTAAAATACATATAATCGACTGGAAAAATAATAATCTAATTATTATTATTATTATTATTATTATTATTATTATTATTATTATCATCATCATCATCATCATTATCATCATCATTGCCTGCCGGCCAATCTTCAATCGGAAGTAGCAAGGCCCTCCTCAGCCTGCGTATCTCGTGGAGTGTTCTTGCTCTAAATCCTCCCAGTTCCCATTGCAGGTCACGAACTTGATTCTGAAGTTCATTCACGGCGTCTTGCAGAAAAGAAACGTCCCACACTAGGTCAGCCATAATCTTCTAAAGTGTAATGTGAAAGACGAGATGCAATAAGTAAATAGAGTGTAGTTGAACGAAGGATTGAGTAAGGAAGGACCTATTTATAGAGGATTAAATTTGAATGAGAGGCAAAAAGGTGCTACTGTTCACCTCCATTCATTAATTACATATTTTATTACAACAAAAACAACAACAAACCTAGTATATTCCCACATAGTGGGGTCTGGGGAGGGTAGAGTGGACGCAGTCCATACCACTACCTCTAAAGAAGTAGAGAGGTTGTTTTCAATAGACCCCCGGCTCAAGATAAAAGGCAATATACAAAATCATCAAAAGCATAGAACATGATAAAATAACATAGGTATGATATCCACAAAAAAATTGTACATTGTATAACAAAGGACACTAAAGTCCACCTAAATTTTGCCTATGACTCATCCACACCATTATCCCTCTATCTTAATACTTTTTCTCCATATCTTCCTATCCAAGGTCATGTCCTCAGTCAGCTGTAATTGCTCCATGTCACGTTTAATCACTTCTCTCCAATATTTCTTCGGTCTACCCTTACCCCATTTGAAACCTCCCAAGGCCAACCTCTCACACCTATGAACTGGGGCATCCGTGCCTCTCCTCATCACATGACCAAACCATCTCAACCTCACTTCCCATATTTTATCCTCCACTAACACCACTCTCACCTTCTCCTAAATAATTTTATTCATAACCCTGTCAGCCCTTATGAATCCACACATTCAACGCAACATCCTCATTTCTGCCACCTTCAACTTTTGGATATGAGAATTCTTAACCAGCCAATACTCCGCTCCATACAACATAGCATGCCGAACTTCAACTCTATATAATTTGCCTTTCAGCTTGGGGACACCTTCCTATCGCATAGAATTTCCAAAGAGAGCCTCTATTTCATCTAATTTGCCCCAACACGGTGAGAAACATCCTCATTTATCTTTCTGTTTCCCTGAATCGTAGACCCAAGATACTTCTCTTTCAAACCGCCTGAGAATCCAACTTCACTACCACCTCCTCTTCTTGCCTCGAGTCACTAAACTTGCTCTCTAAGTACTCCATCTTGGTCCTACTCAACCTGAAACCTTTAGACTCCAGGGTTTGTCTCCAAACCTCCATCTTATCATTAACTCCTTGTCACGACTCATTAATTAGAACTATATCATCCATGAAAAGCATACACCAAGGTACCTTGCCTTGTATATTTCGCGTCAACACATCTATCATCAAAGCGAATGAAGATGGACTAAGACTTGATCCCTGGTGTAACCCTGTCAAGATCAGGAAATGCTCAGAATATCCTCCCACTGTCCTTACCCGAGTCTTTACTCCCTCATACATGTCCATAATCACTCTAATTTCCGCTACCGGGACCCCTCTCGCCTCCAAGCATCTTCCAAGAACCTCCCTAAGGACCTTATCATATGCCTTTTCCAAGTCTATAAACACCATGTAAAGATCCCTCTTCCTCTCTCTATACTGCTCTACCAGTCTTGGCACAAGGTGAATTGCGTCAGTCGTGGAGCGACCAGGCATAAAACAAAATTGATTCTCCAAAATAGACATAATCTTCTTTAACCTCCGCTCCACCACCCTCTCCCAAATCTTCATCATGCGACTCAATAACTTGATACCTCGGTAGTTGTTGCAACTCTGAATGTCACCCTTGTTCTTATATAAAGGAATCATCGTGCACCATCTTCATGGCTCAGGCACTTTGCTGACTTGAAAATAGTGTTAAACAAGTTGGTCAGCCACCTCAACCCTGACCCGCCAGAGAATTTCCAAAAATCCACCGAAATCTCATCGGGCCCCGTCGCCCTACCTCTTCGCATCTTGCGAATAGCCTTACTAACCTCATCTACGTTAAAACGCCGATAGAAGCCAAAGTCACGATACTCTCCGGAATGCTCCAACTCTCCTAAGACAACACCTCTATCCCCCTCATCATTCAAGAACCTATGGAAATAGGACTGCCATCTTTTCCTAATAAGGTCGTCTTCTACTAAAAATCTGCCATCCTCTTCCTTAATGCACTTCACCTAGTCCAGATCATGACCCTTCCACTCCCTAACCTTGGTAAGCCTAAACATCCTCTTCTCCCCAACTTTCTCCTCTAACCCCTTATACAAACTCTCAAAAGTTATTGTCTTAGAAGCCATGACTGCTAAGTTAGCCTCTTTTTTTGCTAACTTGTACTCCTCCTTTCTCACCTATTTCTCTTCTTCATCCTTACTCTCAACAAACTTAGCGTAAGACGCCTTCTTCATCTTGACCTTCTTCTTAACATCTTCATCCCACCACCAATCCCCCCGATACCAGTTAGACCCGCCCCTCAAAATAGCCAACAGCTCTCTAGCAAACTCCCTGATACAACCAGTAGTCCTATCCCACATACTATCTACGTCCCTCCTACACTCTTACACCCCCATCCCCTTTAATATTACCCCTATCTCCAAAGTACTAACCAGGGTCAGGCTACCCCACCTAACTCTAGGATAACCCTTCCCACCCCGCCTTATCTTGCCACTCTTAATAACCAAATCTATTACCAGGAGTTTATGTTGGGTCGCAAGATTCTCACTTGGGATTACCTTACAATCCTTACACAAAGCTCTATCCCCCTTCCTAAGCAACAAAGAGTCAATCTGAGTCTTGGTTATTCTACTACGGAAAGTAACCAAGTGCTCTTCCTTCTTTGGAAAGCTGGAATTCACTGCCACAAACCCAAAGGTCCTCGCAAAATCCAAAAGAGCAGCTCCCTCATCATTCCTAACCCCAAACCTAAAGCCCTCATACACATCATCGTACCCTAATGGCAAAGACCCTATGTGCCCATTGAAATCCCTACCTATGAAAATCTTCTCTGAACTAGGCATGCCCCTAACCACCTCATCCAAAACCTCCCAAAAAATCTTCTTCTCTTCCTCGTCCAAGCCCACCTGAGGCGCATACACACTACAGATGTTCAAAGTAAACCCTCCCAAGACCAACTTGATAGTCATAATCCTATCACTAACCCTTTTATCCTCCACTACCTTCTCCCTAAGCTCTTCTTCCACTAAGATACCTACGTCTATCGCTACCTAAATACCACAACTTGTATCCATCTACAACCCTAGCCTTAGAATCTACCCATTTGGTATCCTGGACACATGCAATATTAATCTTTCTCTTCCTAAGAATGTTAACCAGTTCTATCAACTTACCTTGCAGGGTCCCAATATTCCACAACCCTACCCTCAAACTATCATCTCTCTTATCCTCTCCCTTAATACCTTGCACTCCGTGTCTCAGACCTAACCCTAGACTAGCCCCCATTTCCCGTGAGGTCTGTTGGGTCCCAGCGAACTGATGTAAAAAATGGTCACCAGGATATTATCACCGGAATTAGATCTGATACTGTCAGAATCCACTATAATCGAAACCAGCAGAAACTTCAAATGGACCCGCCGGAATTGATCGCTTGTGATCGGAGCTGCATATTACCTACATTATCGGAGTTAGGAGGACAATTCCTTAACCATTAGCAAAAGCAATAGGTGTTTCAATGATAGAGAGAGATAGAGAAAGGGAGAGAGAAGAGTGTAGAGAGAACTAGGAAGAGAGAAAGAGGGAGGGGGTATGCTTACCTGTTACTAGCACTCCGATGCCGTCGTTAGCATCAGTCGGTCAAGGGTCAGTGGTCGTTGGGTTTATGAAAGTTAGCTACAGTGAAATAAATATTGACGATAGAATTGAGTAGCAACTTTATAAAAGATTCTAAAAATATCTATATCTTTGACCAACTTCTATTAATAGAGGCCTTTCAGTTTGTTCAAAGGCACCAGGGACGAGTATTGATTAATTAAATTTTTGATTAAATTAAGAAAATAAATATTGTGATAAGTCATGACTTTTCAGATTATTATTATTAATTAGTTCTTTCTAAGAACCATTTTTATTAAGTTGTGGCAACATATTCTATATCCGTTGCATCAGATAACACATCTGTGACAACAAATATATCATTTGTTGCAACAAATATAAAATTTGTTGTATCATATAACATATCTGTTGAAACATATAATCTAACCATTTACCTCCATTTATTAATTATATTTTTTACTACAGTGAAAAGTAATGACTTAATTAAATTAAGAAATATTGTGATAAGTCATGACTTTTCAGATTATGATTATTAATTAGTTCTTTCCAAAAACCATTTTTATTGAGTTGTGATAAAAGATTCTATATCGGTTGCATCAGATAAATCATCTGTGACAAAAGACATATTATCTGTTGCAATAATAGTGAACCTATTGCATCAGCTAATATATTTTTTGCAACATATAATCTACTTTTTTAAAAAAGAAAAAACTATCATCATATTAGTTATCCAAATTTGCTAACTTTTTTATTTTATAAATTAAAAAAACACCTTTTCAAATTCTTTTAAAAAATAATAACCATTTTTATTTTCTGGCAATAGATTGTATATCTATTGAAACTGATAAACCATCAATTGCAATAGATATACCATCTGTAGCAACAAATAGACGTTCTATATTAATATTTTTTTAGATTTCTTCAAAGAGATGATACATCAGTCGCAACAGATGAGAAATTTGATTCATCAGCAACACTGTTGAATGTATGTAAAAGTTTTTGTTTTAGACAAAAAGTCACGACCTTCACCTTATTTTTTTTAACAATCATCATATAAGTTAATTAATCCAATATTGTGACCTTTTTTAATTATATAATAAATAATTTAAAAAAAAATATTCAAAAACAAAAATTTTAAAAAGTCACGATCAATTATTAAAATTAAATAACCATTCTTTTAAGGCTATAAATTGTGTTTATCATTTATTTCCTTATTATTTATTTACGAAACCTTTTTCATATTAAATAATCGAAAAGTCATGTCTTTTCACCCTCTCAATAACAACAATAACCCTTTTTTATTATAACTGTCTGGTGCAACATATGATCGATCTGTCGCATCAGATTAACCTTTGTTGACACAAATTTATCGATCCCTACCACAAACCATTGACATGTTGAGAACAAGGAATAAAACAAATGATTATTAAATACTAAATAAGAATTAAAAATTTAAAGTCAACCACCAAATGAAACATAGATCTTTTAATCCCTTGGGTAGATCTAATATAAAAAAGGAGGAAAATACATACGCTAAAATAAAAAACATTGCCTAATTATTATTACTACTATTATTATTATTATTGTCAATCGAATATTTTTCATCCGGCAGCCTTGCTCCAAAGTTAGACAAATCTCGTTGGAGTTCATCAAACTACCTTTGAAGTTCACGCAAGGACTCAATATTAATATTCTTGTAAGAATATGGATCATCCATATTTGTAAGGAGGAACCTATTTATAAATTATTGTATCTTGGAAAGAAAAGAAAATCATTGTAAAATAAATCTACCAGATGGGTAATCTTTTGCAAAATATATTCCTTCTGTTAGATAACTTACAACATAATAACAATTTGTGCAATAAATATTTATATCTATTTGATTTCTCCAATAGATACGGCGTATGTTGCAACAGGTTGATCATCTGTCATAACAGATGTCTCCAATTGTTTGACAATAGAAAAAGATATGGCATCTGTTGCAACTAGCTAGTCATTTGTTTATTGTATATAAGCCATATATGAGCTAGGAAGAATAAGGTGCACACAGATGGATCCACTATCATATGTGTGGGAGTTAAATATGTATTACTAATAAGGTCACCAGGACAACATACATAAAGTACAATATTTTTGTGAATGCAGTTTCTAATCGATTAGGCACTGATCATTCAAACAAGATCCTGCATTGGACTATTAAGTTTGATGGGTTCAAAATTGATAAGACTGAGGACCTCATGAAGATGGTGCAGATACCCTGTTACGAATTACTGATGGTTATTGCTCGTGTTTATGCGTGTCAAGTTTTGAGAAGGGATAAATATTTGTAGACATTGCAGAGAACCAATAGCGATTGGACTTAACTTTAAGTATGCATTGGACTCTGATAACACCTTCGAAGCCTCGTACTGCATCAAACAAGAATGGAAAACCAATATTGTTATTCCCTTGGCCCAAATTTATATGGTTGGGTTGATCTCTCGGGGTGATGATTAAACGCTAGAAGGTGCGGTAGGAGAATGACTTTGAGGGAAAATGGGTGGTTGATGGAAGACTATATCATCTGAGAGATAATTGAAGAAGAGACATATGGTAGAAAGTAAATTCTAGCAAATCTGGCCGATGGAATTATCTTAAAAGATGGAAAATCTGAATAAAGTGCAAATATAAAAGTGTATCCGGCAATGTAATTTCATTTGTTGTCTCTCTGAAAGAAAAATAATGCAGATGGACACTTTGTTAGGGATCTGTATTTTTGGGATTATCACCTAGATAGAAAATAGGAGAAGACCAACAAAGCAACCTCACAGGCATCGAGGGTTGAAATGATGTACAATAAGTCTAGAAAACTTATGCAAATAGAAACTGCATTAAAATAAGGAATCTAAGCGAAGGCGGTAATTTTTGAATTTTAAATTTTATCCCCTGCCTTCTTGTTTGTGTTCCCGATCAGGTCCAGTGCCTGTGACCTGATCGAAACCACAAACAAGATTGAAAGAAAAATAGAGTATCATTACTTCCTTAGAAATATGGATTAATTGATTGTGTTTTATTGCCTTAGCATGCTTCCAACATTTCTTGGAGAAGATCAGATGTTTGTTGTAGTATGTGAATCCCGATAATTGTCAAGCTTGCCTCCAGCTTGCTGATTCTGTATTCAAGCTGGTTGTTGTCGTCTTCAAAGTTGGTCAAGAGTTCCTCATCTCTTATGAGATCGATCAGGAACACCACCTTCAAAGTTATGGTATTTTAGGTGCCCTTTAGAACACTTTCTTCAGAAGCCTTAAAGCATACATGGAGGGTCACTGTATTTGTTTTAGGTCAAAATGTTTTGATACACATTGAAGATGTGGTCCCAATAGGTAAACAACACACTTTAATTGAGTGTTGCTGAATACATCTTGCTCAACCAATTTGATAAATTAATAAATAAGAAGTTACATAGTGTGTGATCTAAACCAACTCTCCCAAGCCTAGCAAACATTACGTAACTCCAAGATCGTTACCTTTTAAAAAAATATATGATTGAGTTAGTGCACAAATCAAACAAGCTCAATCTGTCAGCCTTTTTGCTGATCACTCTTCTCCAATATAGATGACAAGATATCTTCTATGCAAAAGTCTACACCATCGTCAAGCGAGAGATTATTGTTGATGCCGTCTGAAGAATTTCTCCCTAGCAAGCATGTCTGGCGATGATGTAGACTTTTGCATAGCAAATATTTTGTCATCTATATTGGATAAGAGCGATCAGCAGAAAGGATAAGAGATTGAGGTCATCTGATTTGTGCACTAACTCAGTCATATTTGTTTATAGGGTAATAAGCCTGGAGTTACGTAACGTTTGATAGGCTTGGTAGAGCCGGTTTAGATCATACGCTACGTAACTCCATGCTTATTAATTTATCAAATTGTTTGAGCAAGATGCATTGAGCAACGCTTGATAAAAGTGTGTTGTTCAACTGTTGGGACCACATCTTCAGTGTGCATCAATACATTATGACCTAAAATAAACACAACGACCCTCTATGTATCCTTTAAGGCTTCTAAAGAAAGTGTTCTGAAGGGTACCTAAAATGCTACAACTTTGAAGGTGGTGTCCCTGATCGAGCTTACAAGAGATGCAGAACTCTTGACCAACTTTGAAGATGGCAACGACCAACATGAATATAGAATCAGCAAGCTGGAGGAAAGCTTGAAAATTATCGGGATTCACATACTACGGCAAGCATCTGATATTCTCCAAGGAATGTTGAGAGCATGCTAAGAAAAAAAACACAATCAATTATAACGATATTACTAAGGAAGAAATGATACTCAATTTTCCTTTCAATCTCATTTGTGGTTTCGATCAGGTCAACGATAGTAGACCTGGTTGAAAACACAAACAAGAAGGCATGGGATAAAATTTAAATTTAATAAATTACCGCCTTTACTTAGATTCCTTATTTTAATAGCAGTTACTGTTGGCGTAAGTTTTCTAGACTTGCTGTACATTATTTCAACCCTCGATGCTCGTGAGTCTGCTTTGTTTGTCTTCTACTATTTTTTATCTAAGTGATAATCCCGAACATGCAACTCCCCAGCAAAGTGTCCATCTGCATTATTTTTCTTTCAGGGAGACAACAGACGAAATTACATTACCAGATACACTTTCATATTTGCACTTGATTCAGATTTCGCATCTTTTAAGATAATTGCATCGGCCATATTCACTAGAAGTTATTTTCTACCCTATATCTCTTTTTCAATTAGCTCTTAAATGATATAGTCTTCCATCAACCACCCATTTTCCCTCGAAGGCATTATTCTACTACACCTTCTGCCGTATAATAATCACTCCGAGCGAGCAACCCAACCATATAAATTTTGGTCAGGGCAATAACTATATTGGTTTTCCATTCTTGTTAGATGCAGTGCTAGGCTCCGAAAGCCCTCGAAGGGTCCAATGAACCCTAAAATTTAGTCCAACCGCTATTGAATCTCTTTAAAATGACCCCAAAACTAGATCCCTTCATAATGCTTGACAAATAACCACAAGCAACAACCGACATTAAATCTTAACAGGGTATTAGAATCATATTCATGGTCCCTCAGCCTTATCAGTTTGGACCTACCAAAAAATCATTTCACTCTATATGTGTTTCCACGATAACATTTCAGTAATACATACCTTCCATATATGAAGTGATTCCATCTACATGCAACTTATTCCTTCGAACCTATCTTTACTGCAGCCTCTTTTGATGGTCCGGCAAAAGTTGATCAACTATCAGTTCCTTATATCTACAAAAAAGAGGAAAAAAATTGGTATCATAGAAAGAACATTATCCATCTGTTGCAACAGATGTAGAGTGTATTGCATCAGATATGGATTCTGTTGCAACAGATATGGAGCCTGTTTTAATAGATGTGGAGTCTGTTGGAATACATTAAACCAGCCTTTTTGGTGGTTTGATTTGTTCCAACAGTTTTTCCATCTGTTGTAATATAAACAATAGCATAAACTACAAATAAAAAACATCAACAACAAAGAAACAATAACATTTATTCCAATAACATCCTTAATAATAAAGAAGCAACATTCTTTGTTCCAGAACCATCAACAACTCCACACCATAAGTTCCAACAACGCCAACCCCACTAACAAAATCAATAACTGCATCAACAATAAAGAAACAAATAAAATACATACAAAAAAAATGATACTAACAACAAGGCTTTTAAACTTCTCCCAGCAGATAACTTCTTTTGCATATTGTAATAAAAATTCTCGATTTTTTATTTAACACTTAAAAGTTCCTTCAAATTTTTTTAATAAATATGTTATGGGTAAATAGTAATCAAATAAATAACAGATGTAAATAACTTGCAAAGAAGAAGACGAGAATGAAAGAGCAATAATAAACCATACCTTAATGTCAAAAAGGGGATCAAAATAGCAATTGCAGTTGAGAAAAAATATGGATCGGTTTAGATCCGAAAGGATCTTTATGAGAAGAAAAGAGAAAAGAAAGAAAAAAAGTTGTGACAACCCTAAAGAGAAGAGAAAGAAAAAATAAGAGTTGAATAAAATAAACTGCAGCTGAAGGAAGAGAGATGACATAATTTCTATAGATGTATTGTGTACATAGACGTGGGGATTTTCAACATTCATTAATTAATATTCATTATTTTTTTAATAATTTGAGGGGCATGAGGAAAACTAAGACTAGTGACATTGAAAAGACAAGCCAAGACTGCTCAATGAACTCACTTTTGAGATATCTAAGAAACATCTTTTACCGCCTTTAGTAGTGAGTACTACTTGATATTATCTACTCGAATAGAATTTTACTTTAAAATTAAAAGAGCAAAAAGGATTTTTAAATAGATATGTCATCTGTTGCAACATATATAAATATCTGTTTAGAAATCCGAACAGCTCAGTCATCTGTTACAATAGATATCAATATCTGTTTAAAAATCCCAATAGCTCAGTCATCTATGACAACAGATGAAAATGTCCATTTGATAATTAATTAAATCAATATGCCATCTGTTACAACAAATATAAATATCTGTTTGAAAATTTCCAACAGGTCTGTTATCTGTCACAACAGATGCAAATGTCTATTTGATAATTAGATTAGATATGTCATCTATTACAATAGATATAAATATCTATTTAAAAAATTTCAATAGCTCAGTCATCTGTCACAACAGATGCAAATGTCTATTTGATAATTAACTCAAATATATCATATGTTGCAGTAGATATAAATATCTGTTTGAAAATTTTCAACAGCTCAGTCATTTATTGCAACAGATTTCATTGCAATTGATTTAGGTAGAATTAGGGATGAATGAATGAGCTCACAGGGTCAACTACAAATCAAATCGAGTCTTTACAATTGCATGGCATTGGTATTGCATTCATCCAAACCTGAGTCGTCGATCGATCACTCTGAGTTGAAATGAGTTCCCATCAACTCAATGTTAGGATAGTGATAGTACCTAAGTTGATTTAGGTGGAACTAGGGATGAATTAATGAGCTCACAGGGTCAACTACAAATCCATTTGAGTCTTTTTAATTGTATGGCATTGGTATCGTACTCATCCAAACCCGAGTCATCAATCGATCACTCTGAGTTAAAATGAGTTCTCATCAACTCAATGTTAGGATAGTGATAGTACCTAAGTTGATTTAGAAGGAACTAGTGATGAATGAACAAATACAAATCCAGTCGAGTATTTGTAATTGCATGGTGTTGGTATTGTGTTCATCCAGACCCGAGTCGCCGATCGATCACTCTAAGTTAAAATGAGTTCTCATCAACTCAAGGTTAGGATAGTAATAGTACCTAAGTTGATTTAGGTGGAATTATGGATGAATGAATGAGCTCACATGGTTAACTACAAATCCAATCGAGTCTTTTCAATTGCATGGCATTGGTATTCCGTTCATCCAGACTTGAGTCATCGATTGATCACTCTGAGTTGAAACGAGGTCTCATCAACTCAATGATAGGATAGTGATAGTACCTACATTGATTTAGGTGGAACTATGGATTAATGAATGATCTCACAAGGTCAACTACAAATCCAATCGAGTCTTTGTAATTGCATGACATTGGTATTGCGCTCATCCAGACTCGAGTCATCGATCGATCGCTCTGAGTTAAAGTGAATTCTCATCAATTCAATGTTAGGATAGTGATAGTACCTAAGTTGATTTAGGTAGAACTAGGGATGAATGAATGAGCTCACAGGGGGGAATCCAATAAAGTCTTTGCAATTGCATGGCATTGGTATTGGTTCATCCCAACCTGAGTCATTGATCGATCACTCTAAGTTGAATTGAGTTCTCATCAACTCGATGTTTTAAAAACTAAATATTTTAAAATTTTTAAAATTAATTAAGATCAATTCGAACCAAATAGCAAGTTCAAAACCTATCATTCTTTTCCAAAATTACAAATCAACCTATACAAATCATCCATTTGCGTGAAAAACTTTTTATTTCAAATCTGAAGTTCTCTCTCTTCTCTCTCTCCCTCTCTCTCTCTCTTAGGGTCTCCTCTCTCTCTCTCAACAATACAAATAAGAACTACTCTATATGTTGCTCAACCCTTCAAAATAGGTCAATTTTCTTCCCATTCATGACTACATATAGTTGTTTTTTTCAACTCCATTCTCGCTTGTATCCGTAGTTTTCTCTATCTTCATAAGTAACAGAGTTTGAGAAGAGTTCTAAATTTGTTCTTTATCTAAAAATAGGGTTTTTTAGTTAACGCTGAAAAAGAAGACTTTTAGTTGTATTATCTTCAAGAATAGGTTAATAGTTTTGAGTTTTTATGCTGAAAAGGTAGGAAGCACTCGAGAAAACCCTAGTTTTTCTCTTAGTGTTTTTTTTACTATCGTGGCATTGTTTGATGGTATTTGTGGTGTTGTTGGTGGTTGTTGTTGGTGGTGTTGGAATTTGTATTTTTTGGCGGTGGTGTCGGTGGTATTGGTGTTCGTATTGGTGGCATTGATGGTGGCATTGGTTGTGGTGGTGCTGGTCCATCTGTTGCAATGGGTGAAAGATCTGTTGGAATATATTAAATAGGTCTTTAAACAGATTCCCCATCTGTTCCAACTGATAGGTTATCCGTTGTAGTATTTTTTTTGTAATTTGGCATAGAATAATTTATTAAAATTTGTCCGTCTATTGCAATAGGTGGAATATGTGTTGGAAGATACTAAATAGGTCTTCAAATAGATTCCCCATCTTTCTAACTGATGGGTTGTCCGTTAGAGTATTTTTTTTGTTATGCGGCGTAGAATAATTTATTGAAATTTGTCTTACCTTTTTTAAAAAATTTATTCAGACATCAAATGCAATGTACGTTTTTTTTTCTATTGTTTGTAGTTAAAAGATGTCTCCCAAAGATAAAACTGAAAGTGGATCAACTTTTGACCACCCAACAAAAAAGGCTAGACTACAGATAGATTTGGAGGAACTTTTAGAAGAATCTTAGTCAGGGAAAAATGAATTTAAGGAAAGTGATAACTCCTTATCACCAATGGGGTATGGGATAACATCGAAATCCCAGCATAATTTTGTCAAAACTATTAGTATCGACGGGTTTTGAGTTGCGATGCCGATGAGTAACGCTAATACAGTATTTCATGATGTTGTACTTAAATTTCAGTTAGGGAAACCTTTTAACGAACTTAAGAGTATTATGAAGAAGGAAAACATAGCTGGATTTTTTTAAGAAGAGCTGCTTTGCATACTTTCTTGAGCTGTCTGTGCCCCGCCCTCTCCGTTTCCCAATGATCATGGTATATGGCCTCCTCAAGCACAGTATCAAGTATGCGAGGGATGATGAAGGTCCAAAGTAGGGCAGAAAAAAGATGGATGAAGTGTAGATCAACTATTGTGGCATGCCAGTTTGTTTTGGATTAAAAGAGTTTCCCATAGTGACGGGCTTGAGATGCGATCGTCTAGAAGAACCTCTCATCAACAAAACACCCCACAAAGGGTCCAACAAACGGAAGGTAAAAAAAGATGGGTTGTTGGGCATTGTTGGACCTAGCTATAGAGTGGAGGATTTAATGGCGGATCTCAAGAATAAAAACATACCAAAGCACTGTAGGGAGAAATTGTGCTTAGTTTGGTTTTTCCATTCCGTTTTATTGGCAAGAGACATCAGGAAAGTCATAGAATATGATTTTTTGGCACTTGGTAATGATTTTGGGAAATTCAAAAATTATCCCTGGGGATACGACAGCTACTACTTGACTGTCAAATATTTACTGAAAAAGCTAAAGCTAAAGACGACCACATTATACGGCTTTCCTTGGTCTTTCATGCTAAAATTGATCACTATTTTTACTCATTCATTAATTTATATTGAATATAGTTATGACTTTTTTTTTGCTTACTTCCAGTTAACAATTTTTAGGCTTGGGCATGTGAAGCCATTCCTCCCCTCCGAAAGTATTTTAAGGATTACCCAGATAAGGTTTCTCATCCAAGGATCCTTAGGCTGCAGTAGAGAGCAGCAAAAAAATATTAACAAGGTTGATCTCTTTAACCCTTCAGATGATGCAGTACATCTTCTTTCAACTAAAATAATTTACCTCAAAGAAAGAAATTGAAACAGATGTTCCATCTGTTGCGATAGATGGGTCGTCTGTTGCAATAGATTACCCATCAACTGCAATTGGTGCAACAGATGGGTAATCTATTATGACAAAAAATCCATATTTTGCAACAGATTAACAATATGTTGCTCTAGTCTCTAAACCCTACTCAACAGATTACCCATCTACTGTAAATTATGCAACAGATGGAATGACACCCCTCTTAGATTTTATTTCCTTTACAGAAGCAGTTAGTGCATTAATACCATTAATCACTTCATCGTATTTCGCCTTGCAGTATTGATATTTGCATGCAGAATATTCACTAGATGGGGCAAAATTTGGAGAAAAATTTGTACAACCATTATGATCATAATCATAATGGCTTGATGTTTCAAAAACTGTAGGAGGAGCATCATTATCCCCACCCTCCAAAATTATTTTTCTTGTGATGGTTGTTTCTCCAAAAAATTCCATTTTTATTCCATCATTGACACTAGGGTCCGATAAAGTTTGCACAGACCGTAAAGTAAGAAAAAATGACATCTTCAACTCTCGGTTGGTTGGAACAAGCCACAGATGAACAATCTAAAATAAATCGGTACATATATTAAGAAAGATAATGAAATTATTTAATCATTAATTAAAACAGTAACTTGATTAGAATTGGACTTGCTACTTCCTTGGGGGGATTGAAAAGATCAAGAAATTTTGTATTTTTATTGGTTTTGACCGACAACCATCTCAGAATTCTTGGATAGAAAAATTCTTCCTAGTAGTTCACTTGTTGTCTCAAATAAGGAATGGCTTCAAATGCACAAGCCTATTACATAACGCCAATAAATCAAAAGCATTATTGAATAAAATATGATGAATCATATCATAATAAAAGAAATTTTACCATGAAGGCCCATGGAAAGCCATATAAGCTAACTGTTTTTGGCTTTAATGGAGTTAACAAATATTTGACAGTCATTTTGAAGCTTTCATAACCCCAAGGATAGCTATTAAATGCCTCAAGATCCTCGGAGAGATTTATTAAACTGAGTCTTATGTTGTTGTTAACGTATCTCGCCCAAAGAACATTATGTACAAACCAAAACAAGCACAATGATTGCTTATTCTTCTTTGAAAGTGCTTTACCTTTCAACGCTTTTATTAGATTTTTATTTTTGAAGCTTGGACCAATAATGGACACCAGGTCATCACGATCACTCGACTTCCTTTTGTCTTTTTGGGGTATGCGGGGTGCTTTTTTCGGGTCAGAGTAGGTATAACTTGACAAGTAGAAGGAGGATAATATTTTAGTCCAGTAACTATGGCAAACTCCTTCCAACCAAAACAAACAGGCATGCCACAGTAATTTATCCATAGCTTATCCATCTTATCTTTGTTTTCATACATAAACCTGCGCTTGAGAAGATCATATACCATTTTCATCTGGAAACGAGCATTATTGTACTCCGATAAATCAAGATATTTCCCAAAGTAGCTTTTCGTGAAATAAGAATCAAATTTTTGTTCTCAAGTATTTTTCTGAAGGCGTCGAAAGATTTTTCCATGACTGACTTAACCACGAGATCACCCGTTAAATATGTGGCACCATCGTACGACATTCTCACTAGATAATGATCAATTCTGAAGGTTTTGACCAACTCTTCGGTGGAAGGGCTATTAGAATTTGGATCATCTCTTTAGAAAGATTCCTTCTCCCCGTGTTCATTATCTTCTGCTTCTGATTGAGATAATACTTGTAAAGCAAGCTCATAGAGTGGTAGATATAGACGAGTTGCTGGACTTGTTCCTTTACTTGGACTTGATTCGATTTCTTTTCTTTTGGGAGCCATATTGTCTTAAATTAACAGGAACATAATATAGATTATAATTAATTAATGTATAACAGTAATATAACAGCTCCAATAGACAACTAATCTGTTGTATTAGGTATGTTATCTGTTGCAATATATAACCGACCTATTGCAATGGATGAGTAATCCATGGAAACCATAAAAACAGATCACTAATCTATTGCACCTGGTATTTTATCTGATGTAACATATAACTGACCCGTTGCAACAGATGAGTAATTCATGGGATCAATAAAAATACATCACTAATCTGTTGCACCTGGTATTTTATATGATGCAACATATAACTAACCCATTTTAATGGATAAGTAACCCATTGGAAATTATAAAAATAGATCACTAATCTGTCGCACCAGGTATGTTATCTGTTGCAACATATAACCGACCTATTGCAATGGATGAGTAAACTATTGGAAAGAATAAAAATAGATCACTAATCTATTGCACCAGGTAGTTTATCTGTTGTAACATATAACCAATCTGTTACAATGAATGAGTAATTCATTGGAACTATAAAAATAGATCACTAATCTGTTGCACTAGGTATGTTATCTGTTGCAACATATAACCCACCTATTGCAACGGATGAGTAAACTATTGGAAAGAATAAAAACAGATCACTAATCTGTTGCAAAATGAAAAGTAAACTATTGGAAAGTATAAAAATAGATCACTAATCAATTATCTATTGGATCAAAATTGTTTAGATTTCTTCTAAATAGAAGAGTCATCTATCGCAACAGATGAATGATTTATTAGATTGTTCACCTGTTGCATCAGATTTTCATAGTTGCATCAGATTTTCATCTATTGCATCAGATGTTTCTATCTGTAGCATCAAATCTATTCATCTATCACATCAGATGTTTTATCTGTTGCAACACCATTTTTACCAAGACAAATAACAAATTAACCCAGCAACACCAACACATCACACACACACACACACTAAGAACATCAACTGTGATAAAAAATCAATAACAAATTTGAATCAACAGTACAACAATAAAAAAAGCTAGAAATTAGGGTTTTATTCGATCCACATTTCAATACTAGAAGAGTAGTTGGCTCAAATTCCTCTATTTCTTCATAATTTTTTACCTGTGAGAAAAGAAATGGGACGACGAAGAACTCGAATTTGTTGTCATCGGAGAAGTCTTCACATCAGATGTTTCATCTGTTACATCAGATGTTTCATCTATGGCAACACCATTTTTGCCAAGACAAACAACAAATCAACCCAACAACACCAACACATCACACATACACACACACACTAAGAACATCAACTATGACTAAAAATCACCAACAAATTTGAATCAATCGTACAACAACAACAAGAAGAAGAAATGTTAGAAATTAGGATTTTATTCAGTCCACATTTCAATACTATAAGAGCAGCTGGCTCAAGTTCCTCCATTTTTTCATAATCTTTTACCTGTGAAAAAATAGGATGACGAAGAACTCGAAGTTGTTGTCGTCGGAGAAGTCTTCACGTCGATTGACGGTTGAAAGTCAGAAAGGAACTCGCTCGACTATTTATCGCCAGAGGTTGAAGGGAGAAATTTTGCAGAACTAGCTGTCGAGAGATAGAGAGAGTGGTTGATTTGGATTGAAGAGGGGTGTGGGTTGGGTTGATTTGTATTTTTTGAAAAGATTAGAAATTTTTGAAAATATTAATCAAGTCCACAATTAACTTAATCAAGTTTTCTAATGATGTTTGACCCTTTAAGTTGGTCAATGTCTCATTCAAGACTTAAAAGACACCTTTCCTTCAATTTTCTTAGAATAGTGTGTGTTTTTTAGTAAGAAATAATCATATTGGTCATTGTTTTTTATATTATTATATTTTTCATTTAAGGAAAACATTAAATAAAATTATCGCATTAATAAAAAATAATAACTAACTAATTAATTCTAAATTAAGAAAAATTAAAAATACTATTAATAAAATACCAACTAAGTTATTTGAATAAAGGTAAACATATTTTTTATTAGTCTAGTATTTTATGATAATTATTAATCAACAAATTTGGTTTGTTGTTAAAACTAATAAGTTTAGCTATGAGATGGTTGTGTTACCTACAAATTTCTAATGCAAAATGGTCATTAGATTATTCATTTAGAAATGATTTTCTATTTTTTGTATATAATAGATAATATTTACCGATAAAATAATAAATATTCACTATGAAATGCATACGTATCAAAAGACAGTTGATGTTGTCACCAATGAAATTATGTATATGTCTATATATATATATATATATATATATATTCACTATGGAATGCATATGTATTTAAAGACAATTGATGTCGTCACTAATTAACATATATAGTTAATACAATGTAATTTCGTCAGCATTACCAATTTTCTTAGTGACCACATCAATTGTCTATAAATATATCAAGCTTACATAAAAGTGTATTGTAGTATACATAACATATTGAGATACGAATATAGGAAACCCTTAAATGAGTTTTATGCAACGTTAATATTAAACATTAGCTTAACATAGATGAGAAGATACAAACATGTGATATACATAGTTAACCACTATCCTAATAACTATTAATGAAAATAATCAAAACATAAAAGGTCATAGATAGCTATAAGTTATAACTAGCTTTAAAGTTTATGTTTTATGTTCATAGTCGGTTGTCCATTGAGCACCAACTTAACATGGGTTGTGGTGAAATGATTGGAGTCCCTCCACCGTAATAAGAAAAATTTTTGTTAGGAGCATGCCCTAAAATAATCCCTGCAACGCACAATACAAATTTAACCAAGCTAACTCCAATATGAATATCGAACACCAAGTGAGGAAACAAAAAAAAAAGGATAAGAAAATTATGGTTATCAATCAATGAACAGATACAAAGTTATAACTTAACTTGGAGAAACTCCAAAAAGCACTTTAGTTTTGAGTTTCATTTATTGTTGATGAAATTACTAAAAAGGAACCATCATAGCACAAGCCAAGCCACAAAAACTTTCTTGAAGAATCCGCGAAAAAAATAAACCAAATATACATACAATTTATATAATATACATTGTATGTATATTTGTGTGTATATTTCTTCAAGTAGTACAATATGTAATGTATATGGGTTGTACGTTAAAAGTGGTATTTGGTATATATTGTATATATGTGTGTGTGTATCTTTTCTAAAGTAGCATATATTGAATGTATATGTGTGTATATGTTTTTTAAAGTAGTAATATGTAATGTATATATATGTTGTATATATTGATTTTGCTCACCTATACTGTATAATTTGGTAGAGGACGGTCGTTGTCAATAGCTCAACTTACGTAGAGGTCGAATCCATGAGGAGCTAAATTAGATTTCTGGTCCTATGGGTGTTAAATATTACTTAAAAGATACCCGTAATGTATATAATGTAAAATACATTATTTAAAATGGGGAGGGGTGTGGTTTGAAGCAAAGTTTGATCAAAGTATAATCGAATCAAGACATTAAGGAATCACTTGTGTTTGAATTTTTCAATTTTAGAAGGATCTTGGGATTATGTCTATCTAAGGGCAAGTTATGTATGAGAACATGTTGATTTGGTTCAAATTCTAGTTATTAATGGTGCGGTAGGCTAGGTCGAAAGTGGCTCTTCAAACTTGAATGCTACCACAAGTGGTTCTTCAAACATGGGCGAAGTTATTCTCATGACACCCCTCATCATGAAATATACAATCTCAAAGATTCAAAAGACTTTAAAGAGAAGCCATTCAACAATTAATAACACTCCAAAAGTAACTCTCTATTGTCCACAGTCTATTATACTCCTCTTGCCTCATTATTCGGAAGATGACAATGTCACTCACCTCGGGTTGTTCACATACCTCCTCACAAGAAGGATATCCCACACACACTGAATTGTCTAACATGCAACAATGGGGATTTAAGTGCAAGACTCTCTCTCACACAAAAACTTTCAATTCAAAAAAGTACCATGCCATAGGCTTTCCCTTATTTTCAATCACCACTACAATGAATACACTTGATTGGAGATCTCGAAGGGCTTTTTGAGCTTGTAACATAGGTTTGGGTAAGGGTAGGATAAACTTTAGTAACAAAGTGTCTTAACCCTCCTTGAGCATCTACATCATACTAATTCAACCAACTTGTGACCATGGACCACCTCTTTTGTTTTCACACTTTACACATGCCTAATTTAGGAGCCTTGATTTCCCTAACTTTTTGAGGGAATCTTTCACTCTCTCATTTCGTTTCCAATTCTGGCCCTATTCTTCTTTTCATCATTCATTTGTTGTTCACTTTTTCATTGCTTGGCTCAAAGGCATCCACTTACACTACTATGGCCCAAAGTCAACTCTTTCAAACTTACCACCCCCAACTTAGGCATTTAGCCTCAATTTTCATTTTTCATGTTTAAGGAGGGTTGGGTTCAAGAGAGGGACAAATTTTTGAATGGTATAAAGTTCGTAACGTGGTTGCCAAAGAATGGCTTAAAGACTCAAATTGGGGGATTAAGGGTTCTTTCTATGCATGGGTAGGCTATTTAGGCTTAGAGTGAGTTCCTGTTTCACAAAGATGTTCTAGGATCATTTCACCAACCAAGTATAATTCAAGATTAGTCTTGAAAGACCAATGGGGCAAGTTCTAGTAGTACAATTAGGCATGAGATTTAGACACAAGTGCTCACCGCACATAGCATGCAAACTCCTCAAAGGGGGTCAATTGTCTTTCCTATTAGAGACAAAAATAAAGAATCTACCAATTTCTACAAGCCAACATTTTGGAGTCACAAAAAAAGGTAAAGCATTGTTACAAGATTGCTCACTTTCGTACCCTTGATTTAAAGAAAAAATTGGATGGAGAGGGGAGGGGGTTGCTTTACATTTCCACCACGCACAATTTGTTCTTATGGCACCAAACCAAAATGACGCCTCACATCCCAGCTTTCGTATAGGCAAACCATATGGCTACTTGGACTTTTCCATAGCTATAAATACGGTCCCAAATCCAAAATGCTACGAATAATCAGACTTTCCCTGAATTTATATCTTCGATGCTATGAGTTCTCAAACTTTCATTGCATCCATGGCTCAAGACCCTATCACGACAAATTTCCCTTAAGAAAATCATCACATAATCTATCATAGGGATATGCTCGTTAGATATCATCACAAGCAAAATAAATAAAAAGTAATCTAGAAACAAAATAAAACAACTAATACATGCAAATGTTGGCACCATTAGAGTGCTCAAATATTACAACCCATAAAAAATAAAAATCATCGATAATAACATCAACATATCCATAAATATCATTAATACAAGCCCAAATGATTAAATATAAAGATAGGCACCCCCAACTAAGAAGATTATAGTATCCTCACTTCATAAATAATAAAGCATACAAAGGGATAAGGGTGCTCCCTGAAACCACATCAAAAGCTGCTCTTGCTCTTAGACTTCGTATCATCACCTATATCCTTAGGATCTGGCCACTCAGTTGGGGCCTCATCGTATCTCTCAATTCAGGTGGAAGGTATTCTATCTCGAGGTCTTAGGACCTTCTAAGGCCCTTTACCCCCTTCCATATCATGCTAAAGAATTTGTCACTCTACTTCTCCCTTTTTACCATCTTCTCATGTGAATCTCAAAGATCTTGATGTGACCCCAAAAAATATAAGTAGGCTCTCTCAAGACTAGTAATGGTAGCTCCTTCCTTCTTCTAGTTCACGATGTACTTCTCATAATCAGAGTGGGACACATATGAGTGATGAGTGGTGGAGGGTTCTCCCAGCCCCTGGGGTAACCTCGATACTACCTCTCTAGTATTCCTAATATCAACACCAAGATCCTCAAGAGGACCAACTGTTGATGGCCTACAAGAATCAGGCTCCTCATATGTCAACATACCCAAGTCGATCTTCCTCTTTTTTCTCTTACTCGGTGTGCCCTTTTGAGAGGGTAAATGGGGTGCCAGGGCATACCCAAGTATCACCCGGGTACTCCTTAAATCCTGCTCACCTACATAACTTTGTAATCAAAGAAGGTAAAGAGAAGTGAGTACTGCCTTGATTCTTAAAGAACTTCATCTTTGATATCATAATTTTACTAACATTCAAAAGGATGCCGTCTAAAATGAAAACAGCCATCCTAACCCGCATGTTAGGAACCAATATCATATGGATGTAAGGAGAGACCCGGCTACAAATTATATTCATCCAATCTAGGCCTCATCAGTGAATTTATTCATGGATATGTTTCTTTTGGTCGCCGCCCAAGAGGCCTCCTTTCCCGGGCACAACTTTTCTGCCAACTAGCTGCCCAGCTCACACCCCTTTACCTCAAAGTCATCCATGTTTGCATTTGAGAGCCTATATATATCACTGATTTGCTCTACCCCAAAATCCACCACCTTCCCTTGGATTGTGATAATCATAGTGGATGGGTCTGAGCAGAATACTATGCTAAGGTTAGCATAGAACTCCTGAATCCACTACCCATTCTCCTTGTAAGGATCCAGGGAGAAACACCACCACCCACTGGCCACCATCCTATCATAAAATACTAAAAGATTTTTTGGCACTTTCTCCAAGCATATTCCTCTCTCTGGAAGAAGCTTTGTTATTTGAAGATCATAATAGTATTGAGTGTGGCACTCGGGAGCCACAAAGTGAACTTGGTCATTATCTTCCATGAGGCAATCCTTAAAAACATGAGAATAACATAACTACATTAATCATCAATATTTTCATGCACCAAATATGCTATGTTGTCCATTAAAACTCATGGGATGGGTATTAGGTGGGGTTTGGATAAGAATTTAAAGTGCAAAATTTTTGACCCAGGCAAAAAAACAGCCTCAGTTACTGCAATCCCGGGCCATAAAGCCGCGATCGTAGTACCTGAGACCGATTTCAAGCCAAAATTTCCAAAGTCAAAAAATTTAAATTTTAGGCCAAAACATGTTCTACAATAAGAATTTATGCTAAAAGCATTGAACATGGTTACTAGGTACTCGATTATGCCCTTAAGATGTAAAAACGACTAGCTATGACTCATTTGAGAATTTTATCAAGCACGTGGTGTGAATCCTTAATTTACTCAAATTTACACATAATTTGGGTTCTTGAGACTTCCCCATATGCATGCACATCATATTTTAGAAGCTAACCACCACACAAGTTCATTTCAACACAGATTTATCAATGAAAATCATAGATTTAGGACTTCCCTATAACATGCATTATATGGCCTATTTTTAATAATTAAAGCATAGATTTGAGGCACTCACCAAATGAATGATGCAAGATGGATGCAAAGTTACTTTTGGAATGCTCAAAATTTATCCCAAGATGGGTACAATTTGAGAAAAAAGTTGAGAAGAGAGTGTGAGGGAAATAAGGGTTTTGGATGGTCAGCAATCGCGACAAGGGGACCGCGATCGCGGTAATCTAAGGGTATTTATGCACCACTATTTTCCCCTGTTCAGCTTGTTACTCAATTTTGACACACTTCCCCCTGTACAGTCCAACATGCAAGGCTTTTACACTTTCCCCTTCTCAAACTTATTCAACATACCCATAGTGCCTAAAATGCATGGATTAATCAAATTAAAAAATTAAAATTTACGTGACGAAATTAAACAAAGAATACGAGCCAGTTTCAAGGCATTTGTAGGTTGCCTCACTCATAGTGCCTCAGTTAATTAAAAACAAAGGCTATGATCCACTTTCATGGAATTTATGGGTTGTGTAATGCCGCAAAATCTAATTTTCGGGATGCCACGCGGTGCTCCGAACTACAAGTAGTCCTGAGCTAACCCTGGCTGCCTTCTACTAAACCTGAATCTCAAATTAAGGGAATATGAATGTAAAATCATGCTAAATACAGAAAACTATCTGGATTATCTGAATATATATATATATATATATATATATATATATATATATATATATGAAAATACTAATCTCATCAATCTAATAAAGCAATTACTAAAAATCTGAATACTGCAACAAATATCTAAAACTGAATCTAGTAGTTTGGCAAGCCTCTATAGACTAAATCTAGAGAGTTACTGGGATAGGCCCCAGCTGACTCAACTATCTAAAATGAATACTAAATCATCTACTAACAAACTGGAAATCTGAATAACTAAGTCCTCAAACTATGAGGACTCACCAACTGTAGGAATATAGATGAGATGCTCAAAGATCACTCACGCTGTTGAGACTGAGCACCTAAACCTACATTATGAGACAATGTAGCACATAGAAATATATATGGATCAGTACTTTGGAAATGTACTGAGTATATGGGGGTGAATGCAATAAGTAAATAACATCATCAAAATTTATAAAAATCATGCATGCTAAATGTAAATGACTCACATAGGCTTGAGTAATCTGAAAGCTGAAGATCATAAATCATGAATTGTAAAGCATATAATGCAAATTTTGTGAGTCATGACACGTAGTTCTAGAATTTGTATTCTATTCTTATTCTCAAATCATATAGGCCAAGTGAAATCTGTAAGTTTGTATCTGGAGGCTTATGTAAAGCAATATTCTAAATTCAAGAACTTTAAAGTTGTAAGGAAAATACTTTCTCTTAGGGGTTTGAAAATCTAAAAACTTATTCTGAATAAGAAATACTTTTTCAAAAGCTTATCTGTAAGGGAGATTCTTATAACCGACATAAACTATGTGAGCTTTCATGGATTCCAACGTTCTTGTCCCTCTAAGGAGGAATCCTTATATTGGTAGGAGGAGTCATACTCTTGCTAGGGAGTATAACCTATCTAAGTGATCATATATCTATCATCCTCATAAAAATGGGAACAAATTTGAATCCTACATTGGCATGTAGCTCTAGGGTATGAAATCGTAGTAACGCACCCATCTCGGTGCTAAATACTACTCCTATTTAATTTGTATGCTCATTCTAATGGACATCCACTTTTAAAATAGTATAATGGTGTATAATCAAAACCAGCTATATATCTGTGAAACTAAGTCTGTAATTTGAATCTATAAAGTGGATTTCATATCTATTCTAAAACCAAAAGGTCAAATCTTTATCTATAACCTTAGAGGAATCTAGTCATAGGGTGCTTATAGCACAACAAATCTCAAAATAGCAATCTTTAATTAGGGCTTAATGACCCATGAATTAAAATCATGTCAAAACATCAAAAGTATTCATGTTTGATAATGTAAATATTGATAAACTCAAAATCTGGAAATTTCTGCAATATGCATGAAAATATGAACATAATCATGTAATTCAATTTCTAAATAACTGAAAATCTCATAAGCTTGTAAATACCAATAATGGGTATAAATCCTAACTTGAATTTCATGGGAAATCATATAGAATTCAGTAAAAATTAGAATTAAAAGAAGTTTCGGGCACAAAAAAGAAAGGATTGTCCTTGTTTATAACCATGCATACCTTAGTTGATGATCTTAGATGAAAAACTTGAATCTTGGATCTCTATTAATGCTTTAGAGATGAATTCTTAGATTTCTTCAATTGGAGATTCTTAATCTTGAATTACCTTGGAGAATTAATGGAGAAATTTGGGTTTTCTTAGAGAGAAAGCTTTGATGACCTAGGGTTTTCTTTTGACAGAAAGTGGATGAAATAAGAATAAAGTGCTTTGGAATATGTTAAATCTTGTGTTTTTGACGGATTGGGTCTTGGGGATTTACCAAAATACCCCCTTTAAACTTTTAAACGGATCTGGAAAAATGACCAAAATCCCGATTTGTTAGGCCATCGCAACGCACCACTATCGCGGTGGCTCACTAGAAAAGGATGAGTGGGAATCGGGCATTGACCGCGATGTGCCACCATCGTGGTGCCCTTTAGTTTGTGAATTTATCCACTGGCGCGACGCGCCAGTATTGCGGAGTACCACTAGAATGGAAAAATTAGGAAGTTGGACCTCTCTGTGATGCGCTACAATCGTAAAATCTCACTAGAAATTGACAATTCTGATTTTACACTTCTCCGCGATGCGCTACAGGCCCAAATTATGGTGTTTTACCACTAAAACATAAAATAGCCATAACTTCTTACTTGGTTATTAGATTTAGGAGAATCATATATCGTTGGAAAGATAATTCAATTTCCTACACATTGGAGGATCTAAATCGGAAAAATTCTACATGTATGAAAAATCATTCTCTCTTGAAGCCAACTCTTGACATTCCCAATGCTAAATTAAAATAGGAAAAGTAAGGGGTGTTATAATATCTCCCCCTTAGAAACATTCTTCCTTGAATGTGGCTAGTTCAACTAAGGATACTGAGGAATCTAAGGATATATGATAGCATGCACAACTGAAACAAATTGCACAACTGAATCTTAATCATTCTGAGTTTCTAAGTAATTCTATGGGTGCATGAACTTACATGAGGACAACTACATAGCTAAATCTGTGATTAGTAAAGAACTGAATTAAGGAAGAGTATTACCTCCGGCTAAATCTAAGTTTTTGGAGAAGAGGTGAGGGTACTTGGCTCGCATATCTGCTTTTGATTCCGAAGTAGCACCCTCAACTGACTGATTCCGTCAAAGAACTTTGACCAAGAAAACTTCTTTGTTCCTTAGTCTACGGATTTGATGATCTAAAATCTCAACTGGAATCTGTTAGTATGAGAGGTTGTTCTGAATATATAAGCTTTCTAAAGGAACTTCAATAGTGGAGTCATCGATGCACTTCTTAAGCATAGAGACGTGGAATACAGGATGAACGGTTGACAAGTCTGCGGGCAACTCAAGCTCATTAGCTACTTTCCCAACACCACTCAAAATTCTGTAAGGGCCAACATACTGAGGACTAAGCTTTCCCTTTTTGCCAAATATCTTCACCTCTTTCATGGCTGAAATCTTCAGATACACCAAATCACCAATCTCAAACTCTAGGTCTTTTCTTCGCATATCTGCATATGATTTCTGATGACTCTGGGCTATTTTCAATCTTAATCAACTGAACCTTCTCCATAGCTTTAAACACTGCATCAGGCCCAAGTAAGGTGGCCTCACCCACTTCAAACTAACCTATGGGTGATCTACATCTCCTCCCATAAAGAGCCTCAAATAGGGTCATCTGTATGCTAGAATGGTAACTATTATTATAAGCAAACTCAATCAACGGCAAATGGTCATCCCAACTACCCTTGAAATCAAGAGAGCATGCTCTCAACATATCTTCTAAAGTTTGGATAGTTCTCTCCGCTTGACCATCTTTCTGAGGGTGGAAAGTTGAACTAAGATAAACTTGGGTACCAAGACCTTTCTGAAAGGCTCTCCAAAACTAAGAAATAAACCATGTACCCCTATCTAAAATGATCGACAAGGGAACTCCATGCAGTCTAACTCTCGAATACACAATATAGCATAATCTTCAGCTGTGTAAAATGTATGAACTAGAAATAAATGTGCTGAATTAGTCAATCTGTTTACAATAACCCATATCAAATTATGCTGACGACGCAAATGGTGTAAACTAGTCGCAAAATCCATATTCACTTTTTCCCACTTCTAAGTGGGGATACCAAACTCTTGCAACACTCCACCAGGTCCTTGGATCTCAACCTTAACCTATTGGAAAGTTGCACATTTAGCTACAAACTCTGCTATATCTCTTTTTATACCACTCAACCAATAGATTTCCCGCAAGTCACAGTACATCTTTGTGGCTACTAGATGAATGGAATAATGTGGACCATGTGCTTCCTCCATAATTCACTGCCTCAAATCATCAACACCTAGCATACACAATCTACTTTGTTATCTCAACACATCATCTCCCCCTTGGGAGAAAACCTTTATCTTTTGGTCTTTAACTGACTCTTTCAGTTTGACCAAACTAGAATCCTTATCTTGCTTCTCTTTAACTTTCAAAACTAAGTAAGATTCAGAACTACTATGAACCCAAATATTCCCTTCAACTGAGTTAACCAATCTCACACCCAATCTAGCTAACCAGTGAACTTCCTAAACTAACTCTTTCTTACTATTCTCCACATGAGCAACACTGTCCATAGAAAATCTACTAAGGGTACATGCCACTACATTGGCCTTTCCCGGATGATACAACACACTCATATCATAATCCTTTAACAATTCTAACCACCTTCTCTGACGGAGATTCAACTCCCTCAGAGTAAACACATACTGCCAGCTTTTGTGGTCTGTGAACATATCGACATGCACACCATACAGATAGTGTCTCCATATTTTCAAAGCAAACACCACAATAGCTAATTCTAGATCATGGGTTGGATAATTGTTTTCATGAGGCTTAAGCTGTCTAGAGGCATAGGATATATCCTTACCTCTCTACATCAGAACACAACCCAAACCAACTCTAGAGGCATCAAAATACACCACAAAACTGTCTATACCATCAGGTAATGCTAACATTGGGGATGAAGTGAGTCAAGTCTTCAACTCTTGAAAACTCTTCTCATAGGAATCTAACCACTGAAACTTAACTTTCTTCTGGGTTAATCTAGACATGGGAGACGTGATAGATGAGAAACCCTCAACGAAATTTTTGTAATAACTAGCAAAACCCAAGAAACTCCTAACGTTTGATGGAGAGATAGGTCTAGGCTAATTTCTTACGAATTCTGTCTTTTGGGGATCGACTCTAATGCCATCGCCGAAAACAATATGACCAAGAAAGGTTACGAATCTTATCTAAAATTTACACTTGCTAAATTTAGCAAACAATTGATGAACTCTAAGAGTTTGCAAGAAAATTCTGAGATGGCCTACATGGTAATCCTCACTACGGGGGTACACAAGGATATATCTATAAAGACTATGGAAAACATGTCCAGATACTATTTGAACACTCGATTCATGAGGTCCATGAAAGCTTCTGGGGCATTAGTTAGCCCAAAAGGCATGAATAGAAACTCAAAATGACCATAACGGGTTCTAAAAGCTGTCTTTGGAATATCACGTCCCTTACTTTTAGTTGATGATTGTCGGATCTAAGGTCTATCTTCGAGAAATAACTTGCACCTTGGAGTTGATCAAAAAGTCCATCAATTTTAGGAAGAGGATATTTGTTCTTGACCGTTACCTTATTTAGCTAACGATAGTCAATGTACATTCACAAAGAACCATCTTTCTTTCGCACGAATATGACGGGAGAGCCTATGGAAAACACTAAGCCTCATGAAACTTTTATCTAAAAGATCTTTGAGTTATTCTTTCAACTCCTTAAACTCTGTGGGAGTCATACAATATGGAAGGATAGAAATATGCTGAGTATTTGGAAGAAAGTCAATACCACATTCTATTTCCCTATAGGGAGATACTCCAGGGAGATCTTCTAGAAAAACATCAGGGAACTCATTAACTTTACTGACTGACTGAATTGTTGAAGTCTTAGACTTCATGTCTTTGACTCAAACTAGGTGGTAATTGTAACCTTTGGATATCAACTTTCTGTTCATAAGATAATATATGAAAAGACTCTTGGGAGACACTGAATTACCTGACCACTCAAAGACTGGCTCATCAGGAAACTGGAACTTCACTACTAGGGTGCGACAATCTATGGTTGCATAAGAAGAATGGAGCCAATCCATACTAAGAATAAGATTAAAATCAACCATATCTAACTCTATTAGGTCTGCTAACATGACCTTATGAAGAATAATGATAGGACACTTTTTATTAACCTGTTTGGTAACAACTGACTCACCTACTGAGGTTGAAACCAAGAAATTCTCAGGGATCTTCTCAAAAGTTACCTCAAAATTTACTACAACTAATGGGGTTACATAAGAAAACTCGACCCAGGGTCTAACAACACATAAACATCAAGATGAAAGACACGAAGCATACCAGTAACAACATCTGGGGAACCTTCATGCTCCTGGTGAGATGGTAAAGCATAGAACCTATTTTTTCACTAACCGCCACCGATACTAGAGGATGTGCCCTTGGGAGAAGCTGGGCGACCTAAGGGAGCTGGTGCACTGGTAGCCTGAGTCTGGGGACGGACATCCCTATTTTCCTGTTTAGTATACGGGCACTCTTTGATTCTGTGACCCATCTGGCCACAACTTTAACAACCTTTCTGACCCCACAAACATTGAACCGCCTGATTCTTGCCACACTTAGCATATGGGGAATAATTAGGCTTCCTACTCATACAATTCCTGAGATCTGGACACGGAAGACTTACCCCATTATTCCTGCTTATTTTCGGGTGTAGGAGCACTGGATGAAGAAGGTGCAGGCATAGATGACCAATTCTAAAATTGCAAATGATTTCCTCCTCCGGGCCTATTCTAACAATAATCAAACTGCCCTATCCTAGCCTTTTTATTTACTCCCTCTCTCTCCTTCAACTTCTTTACCTCAATTTGCTGAGCATGCATCATCAATCTAGCAAGATCCATCTCTCCAATGAGCATAGCAATCCTACACTCCTTAACCACCAAACCAGACACATCGGTCACAAACTTACTCATGCTTGACCTAGGGTCAGCCACCTAATTAGGGGCATACATAGACAACTAGTTAAACTTGAGGCAATACTCCTTCACTATCATTGAGCCCTGCCTTAGGTTCATAAACTCTTATATCTTAGCTTTCCTAATCTCACATGGGAAGAACTTGTCTAAGAATGAATCCTAAAATATCTGCCAAGTCATGGGAGCTACATTCTTCCCTTTACTTTTCTTCCACAAAACTACTCAATCATAGGCAACATCCTTCAGCCTACAGGATGCCAATTCTACACACTCATTTTTAGACATATGCATGATTTGGGTGATCTTCTTCACCTCATCTATATAAAACTGAGGGTCCTTACCTTCATTTGACATAAAAAATTCCAGCGGGTTCATTCTTATAAAATCTCAAATTCTAGTTGCAGCTAAGTCCCTATCTTGCTGAGGTAAGATTGCAGCCTGATGGTTGCCTTGAACATTAGCTATCACAGCTTGGGCTAGTGCCTGAAAGTTAGCTCAAAACTCAACATGTGACACATTTTCATTCAAAAGATCTTCAAGCTAAGGTGGTTGGTTATCAATTTTGTGTGTGTTAGCTCAACGAGAAGGCATTTTTTGTCATGTGAAAGCATGAGTTAGAAGAAGATAGAGATACTAAATGCATGAAAGATCATAAAAGAAGAGAGGATTTCCTAAAATGATCCACAGCCTCTTGCTCATAGATGTGGCACATTTCACACCGATGATTAAGACTCTACGTAACACAGTTTGTATGACTCCCTAGGACTCCCTAAACCTTAGGCTCTGATACCAATTTCGTAATGCCCCAAAATATGATCCCCAGATTGCCACACGATGCTCTGAACTATAAGTAGTCTTGAGCTAAGCCTGGCTACCTTCTACTAAAAGTGAATCTCAAGATAAGGGAATATGAATGTAAAATCATGCTAAATGCTAAAAAATGTTTGGATTATATGAATATATATATATATATATATATATATCTGAAAATACTAATCTCATCAATCTGATAAAGCAATTACTGAAAATAAATACAACAACTAATATCTAAAACTGAATCTAGTATTCCGACAAGCCTCTACTGACTAAATCTAGAAAGTCACTAGGACAGGCCCCAGCTGACTCAACCGTATTAAATGAATACTAAATCAACTACTAACAAACTGGAAATCTGAATAGCTAAGTCACCAAACTATGAGGACTCACCAACTGTAGGGATGTAGATAAGATTCTCGAAGATAACTCACGCTGCTGAGACTAAGCACCTGAACCTTCATTATGAGACAATGTAGCACACAGACGTATTGGTGGATTAGTACTTTGGGAATGTATTGAGTATATGGGGGTGAATGCAATAAGTAAACAACATCATAACAATTTATAAAAATCATGCATGCTAAATGTGAATTACTCACATAGGCTTGAGTAATCTGAAAGTTGAAAATCATAAATCATGAATAATAAATCATATAAAGCAAATCTTGTGAGTCATAACACTTAGTTCAGAAATTTGTATTTTGTTCTTATTCTCAAATCATATAGGCCAAGTGAAATCTGTAAGTTTGTAACTGAAGGCTTATGTAAAGAAATATTCTAAATTCAAGAACTTTAAAGATGTAGAGAAAACACTTTATCTTAAGGGATTGGAAATATTAAAACTTATTCTACATGGGAAATAATTTTTCAAAAGCTTATCTGTAAGGGAGGTACTTCTAACTGACATAAATCATGTGAGCATTCATGGAGTCCAATGTTCTTGTCCTTTTAAGGAGGAATCACATTGGGGAGAGGAGTCATACTCTTGCTAGGGAGTATAACCTATCTAAGTGATCATATATCTATCATCCAAGTAGAAGTGGAAGCAAATCTGAATCCTACATTGACATGTAGTTCTGGGGTATGAAATCCTAGTAACATACCTATCTCGGTGCTAATACTACTCCTATTTAATTTGTATGTTCATTCTGATGAAAATTCACTTTTAAAATAGTATAATGGTTTAGAATCAAATCCACCTGTATATCTGTGAAGCTAAGTCTGTAATATGAATTTGTAAAGTGGATTTCATATCTATTCTGAGACCAAAAGGTCAAATCTTTATCTATAATTTGAGATGAATCTAGTCATGGGGTGCTTATAGCACAACAAATCTCAAAATAACAATCTTTAATTATGGCTTGGTTACCCATGTATTAAAATCTTGTCAAAACATCAAAGTATTCATGCTTGATAATGTAAATATTTATAAATCAACTCAAAATTTGGATATTTCTACAGTATGCATTGAAAATATGAACATAATCATATAATTCAACTTCTAAATAACTGAAAATCTCTTAAGTTTGTAAATAACAATAATGGGTATAAATCCTAACTTGAATTTCATGGGAAATCATATAGAATTCAATAAAAATTGTAATTAAAATAAGTTTTGGGCACAAGGATGAAAGGATTGTCCTTATTCATAACCCCACATACCTTAGTTGATGATCGTAGATGAAAAACTTGAATCTTGGATCTTTATTGATGCTTTGGAGATGAATTCTTAGAGTTCTTGAATTGGGGATCCTTAATCTTGAATTACCTTGGAGAATTAATGGAGAAATTTGGGTTTTATTATAGAGAAAGCTTTAATGACCTAGGGTTTTCTTTTGAGAGAAAGTGGATGAAATAAGCATAAAGTTATTTGGAATATGTTAAATCTTGTGTTTTGGACGGATTGGGTCTTGGGAATTTACCAAAATACCCCTTTAAACTTTTAAACGGAACTGTTAAAATGACCAAACTCCTAATTTGCTAGGCCACCGCAATGCACCACTATTGCGGTGGCTCACTGGAATAGGATGAGTGGAAACTAGGCATTCACCGTGATGCGCCACCATCGCGGTAACCTTTAGTTTTCCATTTTGTCCACTGGCACGATGCGCCAGTATCGTGGAGTGCCACTGGAAAGGAACAATTGGGAATTTGGACCTCTCCATGATGTGCCACAATCGCGGAGTCTCACTAGAAATTGACAATTGTGATTTTACACTTCTCCGCGATGCGCTAAGAGACTAAATTATGGTGTTTTATGATTGAAACATAAAATATCCATAACTTATTTCTCAATTATCGAATTTAGTCGAATCTTATATCCTTGGAAAGATAATTCAATTTCCTTCAAATTGAAAGGTATAAATCTGGAAAATTTTACATGTATGAAAAGTCATTCTCTCTTTAAGCCAAGTCTTGACATTCCCAGTGCTAAATTGAACTAGGAAAAGTAGGGGGTGTTACGGGTTGCCTCCCTCACAATACCTTATATATCATTGTGGCACAACGTTTTCCATAGTTTTCAAGTTAGATCCTCAAGGGACCCATTCTTCACTTTCTCATCCTCAACCTATAACCGACACCATATTATGCTCCATGGATTGCTTTTCCATTTTTCCCACCCGGAATAACACTTCACCATCATGGACTCTAAACATCATTTCCCCAAGCTCCAAATCTACATGGCCTTTACGGTACCAAGCAAAGATCGACCAAGGATAATAGGCACCTCTTGGTCCATCTCATAATCTAACACTACAATATCCGCCAAAGTATAAATTTATTTATTTTCACCACCACATCGAATAAAACACCAACCGATTTCCTTATGGACTGGTCCGCCATTAAAGATTCATTAGCATTAAAGTAAGGGAACTCAAGCCAAGCCTTTGATATATTGTAAAGATCATGACATTAGTACTCGCACCAAGGTCACATAAAGCTTTTTCAAACTTATCTGTCCCGATGGTGCATGGAATGGTAAAAGCCCCAGGTTCCTCATTCTTTTCTGCCATTTTGCTACTCATGATAGCACTACACCCATGCATGACTCCAATGGTGTCACCTTCAATAAACCTTCTTATTTGACATCAATTTTTTCATGATCTTAGCATACCCCAGAATCTCTTGGATAGCCTCAAGTAGTGGGATATTAATAGAGAGGTTGCTAAGCTTAGTCATGAATTTCTTGATCTTGTCATTCTCTTATTTTCTCTTATGCCTTTTTAGAAATAGAGGGGCAAATTGCATGGTGGGAAATACATCATCTTATGGTTTATCATTCTCAACCACCTCTTCATCCATTTCTACCGATTTTTTTATAGCTTCTTTACCTTGAGATGTTAGAGGACTTTCTACTCAACCACAACCTTTGTCTTCACATTCTTTGGCTCAACCGTAGGCTCTTTTTCACCCATATCTTCTCCCTCAGCTTCCTTCAAATGATTACCAAGTTTCTTGCCACTCCTAGTGACTATTGCCAATACTTGAGCTTCATTTTTTGGGTTGACAATAGTGTCATTAGGAAAACTCCCCACTGGTCTAGTATTCAATTGAGTCGATATTTGCTCGATTTTTGTTTCCAACTTTTTGATAGAAGTGGAGTGGGATACAACCGTTTGGTTGAGTTGCAAAAAATTGTCTTTCAATTCACGAACCATTTTGTCTGTTCCCTTTATTTTCATCAAAATTCTTGCCAAAACATCTTCGGTTTTGTATTTATTGGGGTCAATGGAGATACCTTATTTGTTATTTACCAGGTCATGAGGGGGCACATAACGATCATAGTCACAGTCTTTATCCTTCCAATCATGGTCATGATCTTTATCCCTTTCGCTCCAACCTTGGTTCCCAGCTTGCCTTTGATAGGCGAGGCGGGAAACCCCCAAATAATTGTCCAAATACCAAATATAATTATTAATCATCTTGGCCTCTTTATCATCATAGGCCTTGGATGCTGAAGCATTCACCATTTTTGTGGGTGTGCCCATCACATATTTCGTCAAAAGCTCCAATTGAGTCATTAATTTTGCCATATTCTCCTTTCTCTCCTCATCTATCTTTCTTTGCCCCTTGTCAACCATGGATGTAGTAGGAGATCCTTTTTGTACCTCAGTATCTCAGGTATGCCACCCCTGATTTTGCTTGGTAAATCCTTAAGCAAATTTGTAGCCACTTGATAATTCAACTTTATAAGAGATTCCACCGCTACATTGTCTACCATATTGTTGAGAGGATCAGGAGCCCGGTAGAAGATTTGGAGAAGCATCTTCTCTGGGACCTCATTGTTGGGACATTACATGAGTTTACTATTAAATCCTTCCCACAGTTCATACAAGGGTTCTCTATTTAATTTCCTAAAGCGGATGATCTCATCACATAATTGGAGCATTTTGAAGGGTGGGAAATACCGGTCAAGGAAGGCCACGATAAGTTCATCCCATGAATTTATTGATTCGGTCTAAAGAGAGAAAAGCCACAATACCGCCTCCCCCATTAGAGAGAACAGGAAGAGGCACAAATGGATGGACTTTTAGGTTATGTCTGCAATATCAAAGGGTGCACACTCTTCTACAAAGTTCTTCAAATGCAAGTTGGGGTCCTCATAGGCTTTTCCCCAAAAAATTCCCTTCATTTGTAGGATATGCAACATGACGCTTGTGACATGAAAGACATCGTTCCCATGAGTAAGGGGATCCTGATGGCACATGAATGTCTAACGTCATTGAGTTGTTCTTCGTCATCAAGAGGGCCATCGAAGAACCCTGCAATACCTGCATTATCACTCATAGTTTCGTCAACACTATGGGAATCACCTAAAAAGGAAATAAAAACAACAACCAAAATAAATAAACACCACTACGGGTATACCCTAAGTAAAAATCAATATCGGACAAGTGACAATTAAATTTCACTTCCCGACAACGGAGCCATTATGATAACGCTCACCTATACTATATAATTTGGTAGAGAATAGTTGTTGTCAATAGCTCAACTTACGTTGAGGTTGAATCCATAAGGAGCGAAATTAGATTTCTAGTCCTATGGGTGTTAGCTATTACAAAAATGATACCCATAATGTAAAGGCAAAATGGTCTTCTGGATCCTTATACTATGTTCGTTTTGTAAGTTGGACACTTCTACTTACATGTTTATCATCTGGACCCCTGAACCCATTATAAAGCTATATTTTAAACCCTTTGACAGTTGACTTTGCTTATGTGGCATTAAATGATTCATTGGGACAAGAAAAGTGTAGTCACTCACCCTGGGGTGCGAGTGGGGTCAATTTTTAGCCAATTTTTATATATTTAATTTAAAAATATTTTAAAAAATTAAAAAATAATAAATTTAAATATTAAAAAGGAAAAAAAGCCCCTCCCAAACCCCCTTTCCCTGTCCAGCCACACCCCCCCCCCCCCCCCCCCTCCCCCTGTCCAGCCCCTCCCCCCCCCCACCCAGGCCCCGTCCCAGCCCCTCCACCCCACCTAACCCCTATCCTAGCCACCCCCACCCTATCCCCTCCCCATACAATTAACGCAGCCATTAACACAACCATTAACATATATATACAGCAGTTCTATTAACGAAGCCATTAACAAACATACTCACAAAAATAAATCCATCGTCACTGTACAACTTCCCCAACTCCACCATTGTTATCTTCTCCACAAAGCACAAAACACACTCCTCCATATCCACACACAAATTGCAAGACAGGTAGTAAGAGAAAATAGAAAGAAAAAAAGTAAGAGACCAACACTATCATTAAATACCATGAATGCAACAAAATTATCACTGTAACCCATCATCACTATCCTCATTTCCAACCCTGATTTCAACCTCACTAAACAATCCAACAGAAAATCTTCATTACCCCAACAAAACTAACAACAACGACCCAAGATTACCTCTAACAGGGAACAAGATTCGGGCAATTCACAAATGGGTTAGGTCTCGTACTTCTAGTAAATACTATTATTTTATGGCAGATATGGTTCTATTTATATCATTTTAGAATCAAATTCCAATTTCTATTGCATTCCAATCATCACTGTCTAATTACCTCTTCAAAAACCACAATTTTGGATAATCAAAAATCATCATCCTTAAATCACTGAAAATTTAAAAAAGAAGGATCCAATATTCTTATCCAAGAAGAAGAAGAAGAAGAAGAAGAAGAAGAAGAAGAAGAAGAAGAAGAAGAAACAAAGGAAAAGGGGGAAGAGAGAATGAAAAAAGAGAAGGGGAGAATTAAGAAGAAAGAAAGAACAAACGGGTAGAGAGAGAAATTAAAAAAAAGGGTGGGGTTGGGTTTTTTTTATTTATTTATCTATTAATTAATTAATTAATTAATTTTAATATTTAATATTTTTTATAATTAAAAATGACGTAGATGATGATATGGCAGATGACATGGCAGCTGATGAGGCTGAGAGTATTACACTCACCAAAACAATGTTTAAAATATTGATTTTTAATGGATTCAAGGGTCCAGATAACAAACATGTAAGTAGAAGTGTCCAACTTAAAAAATAGACATAGTACAAGGGTCCAGAATTGAATGGGGGGTTGGCTTGAAACAAAGTTTAATCAAGGTATAATTGAATCAAGACACTAAGACAACAATTGTATTTGAAAATTCAATTTTAGAAGGATCTTGGGATTATGTCTACCTAAGGGTAAGTTATGTATGGGAACATGATGATTTGGTGCAAATTCTAGCTATTAACGATGCGATAGGCTAGGTCGAAATTCCTTGAGACTAGTTTGTCAACAAAACCTCAAGAATATCACTTGTTGACCCTTTCGAGTAACTAACACATATGTCAAATTTATCCACCTATCACCTAAGGCAAAGATAAACATAAATTTAACGACACATAAAGAAGATGTGTAAGAATAACGTCAATTTTCAAATGTATTCACCAGACCGATGAAAAAAAAAATCATGGAACATGGCTCAAAGAACAAATAATTAATGTTATCAAGAATCTTATGCCTTACGCAAAGAATGAAAATTACTATCTGCATAGGATCTTATTGGTTCACTAGGCCCAATTGTCATATTTAATAGCTTCTATAAAGTGTTTCTAACAGACTATACAAAAAAAACTGCAGGAAGAATCTAAACGAAAGAAAACCAACCATTCCAAATGCCTACACAGTTTAGCCAGATTTTGAAGAAAATTAAAATGCATCATTTGAATAATATATTCACAATGTGGGATTCAAGAAAAATTCAAAATTCTAAACTTTAGTGTCCCAAAAACATTGCATGCTTAATAGGTAAAATAAATTATAACATTTTCCATTCCATTTTTAGACAAAATCAAATCGAAACGGTGAAGGGGGTAAAACTAACCAGAGCAAGAGAAAGAAAATAACTTTGTGAGAGGGATGCAGAAAGATGGAACATGAACAACATACAAGGATGGTCAACAAAGGTGAAACATTTCTGCCGAATCATGGCTTCAAAAAAAACTGATAAAGTATGCTCCTTATCAATTCATCAATAGTATGCATATAATTGCACATTCTGGCAGTAATTGTATTTAAAACATATGATACTGAAAACAAGGACAAGTTAACACCTTTGTAAACTCAAGAATGTACATATGCACAACTTTCTTGGCATAACGATGGCAACGACGACAACAAAGTACTCAATTGCGGCTAAAATGGAAATGACAAAAGAAAAAACAAAATCACATTTTTGAAGAAAACCAATAAAACAAAGGGCCTGGGAAAACGAAATTAACAATTTCCCTCCAAGTTTAATATTTCAAAATCATGACTCTAAATATGACCTCACTGCAAATTGCTCGACAAACAAACGCATATTAATAAGTCAGCACCCATTTTTTTCTTTTTTTTTGGAATAAGGGAGTCAACATTCCTAACATCTATATCAGCATTGCAATTAGCAGCTGAAGATTCACACATAACGAATGCGGAATTTCAAGAATAGACAAAAACAAAATAAAAAAGGACCTTTATAGAGAAATACTACCAACACAAAGCAATATTAAGACTACATACATATTCATAACTATATGTAAATTATTTTAAAAAAAAAAATAGCTCAGGATTTCCAACAGAGAATCAAAACAGTGAACTTTTACAAAAAAAGAGCAAAAATTAAAACATAACACTAACAACGTATCATGTTAAAAACACTATCTTCATCACATAATCCTATGTCCTTTGAGGCTGACTACAGCAAACAGCTCCAAGCAAAAAGCATCATAGAAACACTTACAGAATAGCGAGACAAAGTAGAGATACTCAGAACTAAATGAAACAGAATATTACCTGTTTGGATCAGCAAAATGAGATTTGAGTTGTCGTCGGAATCTTATCACCACCATCAAAAGACTTCTACGACTCCGAGAACATGTTGACTTTCTCACGATGAAAAATTTTTTAATAAAGAAATGATGTTTTGCTGAGAAGTTTTTCACCTCCTAGACTTGGTATTTTTTAGCTCAATCCTCCCTTTTATAAAAGAAACTTTTTGGGTTCAAATTTATGCTCCAATCGATATAGGAAAAGGGGATTGAAGGGTAATTTTAAAAATTTTGGAAAGGGAATCACCTTATGAGCTGGACACCATCTATCTCAAAACTGTTTTGTATGAATTTCAAATTTTGATATTCAAATGAGGGTGGGGTGTCAATATCAAGATAAAGATATCGGGTTGCTGATGTTAGGCTGGGTCGGTGCTAGTTTCGGGTCAAAACTGACGGTTGGTTTCAGGTCAAATCCCAAGTTATCATTGATCGTTGTTTGTGCTTCTTATTTTGTTGTCTTTTTTATGCTATTTTTGTGTCGTTGTTTGTGCTTCTTATTTTGTTGTTGCTATTATGCTATTTTTGTGTCATTGAATTGTTGCCGGGTCAAGATTATATTGGGCCAAGCTGATGTTGTTTGAGTTGGGCTAGGGTTATCTTGGGTAGTTGGCCTAATTTTTAAAGGGAAGTCGGTTAATTTGGTTATTTTGGGGTTATTTAGAAAATAACCCCAATAATTTGGGAGTATTCAAAAAATAATTTCAATTCTAATTTAGCCCAATCTATTTAAATTTTAATCAAACTGAAAGTTAATTGGCCAATTGCATTACAATTATAGCCAATTTGATGTTAATTATGGTCAAATCTAATAGATTGGCTAAATTAAATTAAAATTCAATACGAATTAATACTTTCTTTAATCTCGAGCTCCTCTATTTAATAAAATTAAAAAAATATTTATCCAAATAAATTATTTTTGAGATTAAATTATATTTAAATCAAGACTTTATCCATTCGAATTAATTTCAAGATTGATCAGTAAAAATACAATTTTGATAAAAATGTTCATTTAAGTAGATAAATTTACACAAGTTCACATATGTAAATACAAAAATCCGTAATCATTAATTAAATGATAAAATTAACCCACATAAATATTTTAGAGCTCATTTATCCGTATGAAATAAATATTTTAATTTTATCAAACATTGAAGAAACTTATGATTAAATTTAGTCGTAGAGGGCAAAAATTAGGTGTGAACAACTACCCCTCCCTTTGGGTAGGATAGATGCAAGTAACCCTGGGCAAAGGGAGGTTGATGTTCCTAATTTTTGTCCGACCACATAATCGAATCTGAAAGAGGTTGGCTTTCGTACGAGTTTCATAGAGTTATGGTCGGACCTCGGTATCAGGTTTTCTACCTATCTTTAGGTTGCATAAGAATTCAGGCCACTTATAGTTCATAAAGCTTGATTTAAAGCATGATTTTCAAATAATTCACAAGCTATCTCGGTTTTGGAGTTTTTGGTGAAATCAAAATACAGGTGAATAAAGGGATTTGGGGGGGAGGTTGGAATGCAGTCGAGTTTTCAAAATAGAGCCCAACCTACATATCCCCGAGACTTAGGGAATCAGACTGCTTGTAGTTTGACTCAATCAGTAGAAAAATAGTCTTTTGCTTAAGATGATCTTTGTCTCAAGATAAGAGAAAAGTTGTTCGAGTTATGAAAAAAAGGCTTGTAAAATCTTAACCATGAATGTGGGATCCTTTACATCCATAGGTAAGAACTTACTTTGACATAATTTCCAAAAGTCTAGGTGTACTATCACTCAAATTTGGAAGAAAGAGAAGGTTTCCTTGGTATGAGTTTAGAAGTATCCTGAACGTGAGGCTGAAACCAGAATATCCCAAAATACCCACATGTCTTCTAATAGGGATGTGGTTGAATGGTGGTAGTAATCATCCTTTAGCTCGCATCGAGAGAGTTTGCCATCCCTCTCTAGACTATGTCTCATTTTGTTGTTAAGAAAGAGTTCCACGTTGTGTTGCGTCCTATATGGAGTTGTTCGCACCTGTGGTTTTGATCTGAGATTTTTATCCTCTTAAATGTTCTCAATAATATTTCAAACAAAAAGTGTTAGTGCTAAACATAATTCATGAAAGAGGTATATAGTCTTTTACCATATCTCCACGTGTGTTATTACCTGAAGTTATCCTCTCATGTACCTATTTAGAAGGAAATAACTTGCAATAACAAACACAATAAATCTCTTGGTTTTTGTGTAACAATCTCGTTTGTCGATTGAATATATCTTCAAAGTGGGGTGGCCCATTCGGACATCGATGATACTTTATGAAAAATGGCCCCCACAACTGTGTAATCTTATGCTGATACGGAAAACCTTTGGTCACCTATAATGTTCGTTGTATATGGAATGATAACCTCTCCAATTTCAGACAATGATTCTTTGCATATGACATCGGGTAAGTCTTGCACATCTTTTGTATCGATACGACTTATAGATTCTCCTTGAATTATTAATCCTTGGATAGTCATGTGCATTATTTGATATTTGATACGAGGTGACTTATGGATATGCCTTGAATTACTAGCTTCTAGGTGATCCTGTACATTATCCAATCTTGGATAAGAGATGGCTTACAGATATCCCTCCAATCGCTAGCTCTGAGGTATTCTTGCACATCATTCGACCTTGGATACAATATGACTTATAGATATCTCTCAAATTTCTAGTCCTTGGGTAATTCTACACATAATCAATCCTGGATATGACGCGGCTTATAGAGAACCCTTGGATGTATCATTTCGATAAACTCGCATATTCTTCAGTAAAGATTTAGTTGTGATTTATGGATGACCTTTAAATATCGATCTTAGGGTAACTTGGACACTATCTGGTTAGGATATCATTGCGTCTTACGGATGACTTATGGACTATCAACTTATAGGAAATCTTGCACACTATCCTATTTTAAATAATATGACTTATAGATAACCCTAGGATTGTCAATTTCTAGGAAGTCTCATATGTCGTTCGCTTTCAGATAGCGACTTAAAGACATCCTTTTGAATCATGTGTTTTTATGCATTCAGATGTAGATTCATAAAATAATGAGATACCCTCGATGCCAGTGTATGCTATCTTGCATGTTAATAGATATTAGATACTGATGATATCCTCCACGCCAGCATTTGTGTCTTGTGTGTCAATAAATATTAGATGCTGATGATATCCTCGATGCCAGTATTTGTCTCTCGCATGCCAAAAGATACTAATTTTTGACGATATCTTTGATGTCATTATTTGTGTCTCGCGTGTCAACAAATATTGATTGCTGATGATATCCTTGAAACCAGCATTTATGTCTTGCATGTCCACATACATTAGATGGTCCTCTTGGTGATGGTATGAAATGGCCCTCTAGGCAATGATATAAAATTACCCTCTTGGCAATGGCATGAAATAGCCCTTTCGACAATGGCATGAAATGGCCCTCTTGGCAATGATATGAAATAGCCCTCTTATCGATGGCATGATATGGACCTTTCGTCAATGAGATGATATAAGATGGCCCTCTTGGTAATGGCATGAAATGGCCCTCTTGGCAATGATATGAAATAGCTCTCTTGGCAATGGCATGAAATGACCCTTTTAGTAATGACATAAAATGGCTCTCTTAGCAATGATATGAAATGGACCTCTTGTTAATGGCATGATATAGCCCTTTTGTCAATGAGATGATATGATTGGCATGAAATGGCCCTCTCGGTAAATGAGATGATATAAAATGGTTCTTTCAGTAATTTGAAAACAGTTTCACCTGAATTCATTTGTCTGCATTTTGCTTCCTACCTGTACCTGTACTCAAGGTAGATAGTTAGTAGACACAATGTTGCTCTAACTGGCGACCACAGTCAAGCTTTATGATAGTTTAATGACAAATACTGATCTCCTATTTTGAATGACTTATTCCGCTATTAATCATTTTTTGTTGAAGATATAATTAAATAGCAAATCCATCGGATGCAAGTAAATGGGGTAAAGTCCTTGTTTAAGGATTACTCAAATACCATTTGCTTCACTCCAAGACGAATATTGAGGATGACTTTCTACTCTTCCTCCTATTGAGTGATCCTTTTGATTGTTGTATATATTATGTCGACTCCCTTGAATGTACTTGCACTCAAGGTAAATATTTAGTAGACATAAAGTCGCTTTAGCTAGCAACTATTTTTTAGGAAAATTCTAAATACAATATTTATAAAGAAGATAAAGCCCCTTTGTTTGTCCTTCATAGTCTCAAGAAATAAGATAGATAATTCAAAAGGTCCTCGACAAATGGGTATTAAATCCTTTTTTGGGGATACCCAAAAATACCATTCTTGAGCATTATATGCTATGGTGTGGCTCACAACTCGCTTGGGGATATTTTGAAAAAGATTTCCATTTTGTGCTCTTATCCCTGCATCCATAGAAAAATGATTAGTTTTGAATGAAACTACTCCGTGTTGACCTCCTTCGATCCCTGATTTCCCCTCTCCATATTTTGGGTAATCCATCATGTTGGAACTTCCACCTGACTTCTCATTTAAATAGACGCCTAGGAAATCACTAAGCAAAAGATTTTCATAGATTTTCGAAAGTAGTCTTAATTTTTAGAAACTAGTTTCAAAAAATTCTATAAAAGTTTTAGAAAATCTCTGTCAATCATGTCATGTACTAGCTCAACGAACATTTTCCTCTTGTTTTTCACTATATCCGATGGAGGAATTCCAAAACTCATCATCATTGTTGGAGGGTTCTTCAAACAGTTCTGTCATAGGCGGAGATTGAGTCTACCTAGACTTTGTCGCAGCCGGAGACTTCAAAAGTTTGACTTTGACCTCTAGTGTTGGGGAATTTGAAATATATTCCAGTGTTTGGTGAAAATTTTAAGTCCTTCCTCAAAATTTTCCGCCCTAGTTTAAAGTTGTTTGATATAATATCAACTCGAGAGGATCTAAAGTCTTTGTTGATCTTCGTTCTCTTTGTTGGATGATGATCTTCCTCTTGTGAATTTTTGAGATTCCAAATCAAAACTTCTGCCCCAGTTTTCATTTCTTGGGGTTACATGATCGAGCCATTGGGGTGCTTACGTATCCTGTTGAAGAAAGAATCAGGTCAAACGTAGTTCAAGACTACGCTAAGGATATATAAAAAAATCTAATGGGTTGACCAAAGGCAACATAGGCCGCCTACGTATTTCTTTTTTGGTAATTCAGGTCATCACGTAGTTCATATATGATAGGAAAGGATAAATTTTCCTAAGGGGTTGACCAAAGTTGACATAGGCCGCCTATGTATCTCATTCTTGAGAATTCAGGTCAAACGTAGTTCGTACATAAAATAAAAGGATAAATTTTCCTAAGGGGTTGACCGAAGCCAACATAGGCCGCCTACGTATCCCTTTCTAGGGAATTTAGGTCAAACGTAGTACGTACATGAAAGGAAAGGATAAATTTTCCTAAGGGGTTGACCGAAGCCAACATAGGCCACCTGCGTATCCCTTTCTTGGGAATTCAGGTCAAACATAGTTCGTACATGAAAGGGTAAAGGAATTCTAGACAATTATACATCATAAATCAAATACTACCATAAAAGCGATTACATATGAACCAAGGAAACAAAACTAAAACATCCTTCAAATATAGTATCTCTTTACCGCATCGGAATTGATTAGCTTATTCCACTCTTAACCATCCATCTCAGGTAGGATTAGGGATCCTCCAAGCTGGGTGTCTCTCGATTTTTAGATTTCTCTATATCTTCCTCTAACTGTTCCTCATCACCTTCTTCTATTCATCATCATTCCCTTTGTTTTGTTTATCTAACCCTTTTCATGACATAACATTGGCAATTTTTTAAATTATTGCTACCAAAATACACCATGTTAGATGATAACAAGATAATAAAATATAATATAATAATATAATCATATTCAAAATAACTTCTTAAATAAAGGGAGGATTTTTGAAAAATAAATAAAAACTATGGCTCATGACCAGCGCAAATACAGGCCCATGCCTTTTTGAAAGATGTAAAACACAAAATGAAAGTTTGATGCATAAAAGGGTGGATCATGGGGCCTTCTCTGGGTCATCATCAATTTTTAAAACTACTAGTAATTGCCATTTCATCTACCCTGAAAGGCGACGGATTATGAGTGGAGTGAAAGTCCAATTTTGCAAAGCCTCTCCTGGTGCAACCTTCCTCACCCCATTAGAATTTGGGAAACCTCTGGTATATCATTAAATCCCTTGAACAGATTTCGTATCCCATCCCCAAGACCATTATCTTCCTTTCCTGGCTGGTACCATATCCCACACTTAAATGTTTTTCCTGGGACCATAATGGGCTCAATAATTCCTTCCAAATTCTTAATTAAAACACTCAAGGCATCCACGACTTTCTTTATCTTTTCCACTCCTGTCTTTTTAGAATTTTGTGAATCCTCCTTAGTAATAGTCTTGCCAGATACCCATTCACCTGTTATTTCGGTCATGCTAACCGTGGCTCTCTTGTGACTAGGCAATGGATTCCTGGTGACATTTGATGTCGGCGCCTGAAGAGTGATGATCTTCTGGTCAATCAAGTCTTGGATATTGTATTTCAGATTGATGTAATCTTCAATATTATGCCCGGGCGCTCCTGAATGATAAGCACAAACTTGATCGGCCTAAAAGAATCCGAAATTGAGATTGGTAGGTTGTGGTGGAATAGGCTGTAAATAACCAGCTTTCATCAATCTTCCAAAGAGATGGGTATTACTTTTAACCAATGGAGTGAATTTTCTAGGAGGCCTCTTTCCGAGGTTTATACGTAGGGGGTTACAATGATTTTGATTAACAGAAGAGGTACTTGATGATAATTTGGAGGAGCTTGGATATTTATTTGGTTGTTTGGAAGAGTAGCTTGAACGTGAGACTGATAATTTAGCTGTGGAACTTGATACTGGGTAAAATATTTTGAAGTGGAGCTTAGTATTGGGATTGGGCGTAAAATACAAGCTGAAAAATTGATGATGGTGGTGAGGAAAGAATATTCCTTGGCTTGAATTTCTTCTTTAATTTATCCATAGATTTAGTAAAGACCACAGTCACATCCTCTCTTTTATTCTTTGAGAATGCAGAAGATTCAGATGATGTTGGGATTTTGACAATCTTTCCCATTTGAATGCCTTTCTCTAGCGATTCTCCAATTTTTACCAAATCTGCAAAAGTTGCCCTAACACCAAATACCATCCTAGTGTAAAATTCTCCCTCCTAAGCTCGAGAGAAAATCGATACCATTTCCTCTTCAAACATGGGAGGTTGTACTTTGGCAGCTTCTTTTCTCCAACGGAAGGCATAGTCTCAAAAATACTCATCATTCTTCTGCTTGATCCGGTCTAGTGAGTATCGATCAAGGACTATCTCAACGTTAAATGCAAATCTATCGAGAAAGATTTTAGCCAGCGCCTCCAGCTAGACCATCTTTTCATTTCTTGAGATGTGAACCAATCTAAGGCTTCACCGCTTAAGTTTCGGCTGAATAAGCATATTAATAACACCTCATTTCCTCCTACCCCAACTATTTGATCATAATACCTTCTCAGATGGGCCATTAGATTTCTAATACCGTCGAACACTTCAAATTTAGGGACCTTGTACCCTTCTGGTAGATCTACTTAGAGGTGCACACACAGATCATCGTACCCTAAAGCATCATTATCACCTGCTCCGTCAGATTCCTTGATCCTCATGATCTCGTCATTCATGGCTAGAAATATTTTTCATACTCGTTCCTCTACTTATTTTCCTTCTCCTTATAATGGTCTATCTTGGGATTGGGAAAGTGATTATAAATGTCAGGGGATATGATAACATAAGAAGGATTTAGAACGATAGATTAATTTTGAGGATGAAAGGAGGTTGGGTAATAGGGGAAGGAAGTTTTGGAAATTGATAGCGCTTTATGGAATTTGAGTAGAGTTTGGTGGAATCTGAGAGAGATTTTGTGGACTTGGAACTGTTTTTTGTGAATTTTGAGATGGATTTTGTTGATTTGAGTGTGGTTTTGTAGATTTTGAGATGAATTTTGTAGGGCTAGGGATAGATTTTGTGGATTGTAAGAATCTGAGTTATTTTCTCGATTGGTGTTTTGGATAAGTTGAGGAGTAGAGACGGATGATATGTTATTTAGATGGTCCTCGAGAATAGGCGTACTAAGGGGAGGGATCTCGAGTGGAGTTCCATGTACTCCTGGAGCAGGAGCGTTGACAGTGAAGGCCAAGTTAGCTAAATCTAGAGTATGATTCATCTCCTCCTGAAGCATTTCCAATTTTCTCATGAGTTCATCAATCATCTCACTTTGTTCCACTATTACATTGTCCCTGATGGTCAACGCATTTTGTTCGTCACTTCCTATCATTTTTTAATGATGGTCAGAGGATGGGATTTTATGAAAACTTTTGACCGGGTGAAGTAAGGATGTTCTGCCAGTTTGTTTCAACATGGAGTAGTTTTTGATTATCTATAAAGTAAAATAACTCAAAGGCAGATGTGTTAGTTTCTATATGTTATAAGTAATGTAAGATACTTGACAAGAAGTAACCATGTAGAGTTGTTTATGTCATAGACAAATTGATCCATAGGACCATAGTGGATAAATGTGCCTTTGATTCAAACAAATGCACATAAATACATAAGGCAGTTATATCGTATAAAAACATTATAATAACGTGTATCCTAACTGGGGTGACCCTTTTGAGCCAAGGGTTTAGGCCTAATGAATTTTGAAGAAAATATATGCCCTTTTAAAGCCAGTCCATTATCCCCCAAAAACCTTCATAGGTATACATAAATGACATAAATGCCTACAAAAGTTACACAAAAGGGATACAATCTTTAGGGAAAGGGAAAAAAATAACATGAGAAAAAGAATAATGTCCCACACAAGGGATAGGAAATACTAGTTCTTGAATGCTCTTCTATCAGCTTTCGCCCTCTGAACTTTGTCCATTTTTTGTCATTGGTGATATCCATTGATGATCAAGTGATTTTTGTATATCTGTGCTCTAAATACAACCGTCCAAATCGATCCATTTCTTTCTTGGCTTGCTTCAATTCCTTCTTTGATTGGTGTGTGATTGAGGCATCCTTACATGAAAGTAAGCAAAGAAAGCCTTCTCTTGAACCCCAAAGGATAATGGACTGGATTAAATAAACATATATTTCTTCAACACTTAATGATTCATCTGTAATTGACTCGAGGTCAATAAATGCAGGGTAAGTTTGCTAATGGGCCCAATACTCCCTCGAATATTGGGCCATCCTAGGCTCATGCCTAAAATAGGGTTTTGATTTTGCTCTATCCTAGATGTCTAGAGTGGGTTTGAACCAGGTTCTAAAGTGAACGACTTGGGTTTAAAAATATAAACAGCCATCAGATGACTCACGTGCTAATAAACCGTTGTATTTCCAACACTTTATTTGGAGTTGAACAACAGGGGCAGGGATATCAACGAAACCCCAAAATAATTTAATAAATTAATGCAAGATTATGCTATGAGATGCAATAATTAAATTCTGCAAAATTAAAACATATAAACATGTATGTGATTTAAAAAGTAAGTCAAAAAGATAAAATCAAACATTTGGTTAGAACCTAGTTAAAATTCCTAGCAGAGTCACCATTTGTGTTTTGCGGAAATTTTGACTTTTGAAGAGTCGCCACTTAATTTTGAAAAGAAATTAAGAAACCTTTATAAGATACTTTAAACGATCCAAAACAGATAAATCATTAAAAATTTGAAGTTTCTGAGTAAGAGGTTTCTATTAACGTTTTACGAAGGTTTAAGGCACCTAAAACGTCCGATAACTTGCAGTTATCCGGACTATTTGAAAACATCTTTTGACTAACTTCTAAAAGATTGATTTGTTGAAAAGTGATTAATTTTTTTGGAAAGGACTTGTGTAAAATATATTTGGACAACTTAGTAGGGATTTTAACTAAGTCAAAACAAGCTAATAAGCAAATAAACACATAAAAGGGGAAAGGAAGGAGGAAGTAGAAGACTTAGGCCATTGGACCCAAATCAATGAAACCTGTCCTAATCTAACTGGACTTTTGACCCATTTTTCACCTGTCCTAATCTATGTTTTCAATCCTTGTTTACCCAAAATCCACTTCACCTGTATTAAATTTACAACTTTGGCTTCGAGGCCCAAAATGAATAAATAAATAATTGATTGAATGAAAATAAGTAAATGAAGAAAACGCTGAAAGTAAAAGTAATGAGACTTTCAAGTCTCCTTTGCCGCTGCAAAGATAGGCCTTTAACCCCTTCTTCTTCTTTAATCTCCCCGTATCCATGCACTATGAGATTGTCTCCTTAGGGCCTTTGAAATCGACTCATAAGGGATGGGCCTCAATGGCCCACATTGATAATGCAACAATGGGAATAGAATCCATTTGGACTCTTATGTATCCACATACAAAAGAAAAAGAAAGAAAAATAAGGTAACTAATACATGTTCTAACTAATATTTAAGAATGCTAAAATATCATGCGTCTTTCTTAATAGTAGACAATAAAATATAGAAAAGCTAGTTTTAACAATGGTAAATTTATATTTGATGGCATACATAGAAACAACATGACCAAACATCTACATTCCCAAGTATATGAATGCAAAGATAAACTTGAATTTAACAACACATAAAGAAGATGTGTAATAATAACTTCTATTTTCAAATGTATTCACCAGACCGATGAAAAGTAAATTCATGGAACATGGCTCAAAGAACAAATAATCGATTCTATCAAAAATCTTATGCCTTAACTATCTGCATAAGATCTGATTGGTTCACTAAACCCAATTGCCATATTTCATAGCTTATACAAAGTGTTTTCAACACACTATACAAAAAAAACTGCAAAGAGAATCTAAGCAAAAGAAAATCAACAATTGCAAGTGCCTACACAGTTTAGCCAGATTTTGAAGAAAACTAAAATGCATCATTTGAATAATATATTCACAATTAGGGAGTCAAGAAAAGCCAAAATTCTGAACTCTAGTATCCGAAAAACATCGTATACTTAATAGGCAAAATAAATTATAACATTTTTCATTTTTAGATAAAATCGAATCGAGACGGCGAGGAGGGTAAACTAAACAGAACAAGAGAAAGAAAACAACTTAGTGAGAGGGATTTAGAAAGAAGGAACATGAACAACATATAAGGATGTTCAACAAGGATTAAACTTTTTTGCCGAATCATGGCTTCTAAAAAAAATCGATAAAGTAACATCCTAATCAATTCATCAACAGTATGCATACAAATACACAGTCTGGCAGTAATTGTATTTAAAACATACAAGACTGGAAACAAAGAAAAGTTAACACCTTTGTAAAGTCAAGAATGTACATATGCACAACTTTCTTGGCATAACGACGGCAACGACTATAATAAAGTACTCAATTGCGGCTAAAATGAAAATGAACAAAGAAAAAAAACAAAATCACATTTTTGAAGAAAACCAATAAAACAAAGGTCGTGGGGAAACAAAATTAACAATTTGCCTTCAAGTTTGATGTTTCAAAATCATGACTCTAAATATAACCCCACTGCAAATTTCTCGACAAACAAATGCATATTAACAAGTCAGTACCCTTTTTTTTTCTTTTTTTTTTCTTTTTGAATAAGGGAGTCAACATTCCTAACATCTATATCAGCATACCAATTAGCAGTTGAAGATTCACACACAACGAATACGGAATTTCAAGAATAGGCAAAAACAAAACCAAAAAAGGATATTTTTAGAGAAATGCTACCAACACAAAGCAATATTAAGACTACATACATATTCATAACTATATGTAAATTATATAAAAAAAAATAGCTAAGGATTTCTAACAGAGAATCAAAATAGTGAACTTTTACGAAAAAGACAAAAACTAAAACATAAGACTAACAACGAATCAACATGTTAAAAGCACCATTTTCATCACCTAATCCTTCGTCCTTTGAGGCCGACTACAGTGAACAACTCCCAATAAGCAACATCATCAAAACAACTCCCAATAAGCAACATCATCAAAACAACTACAGAATAGAGAGAAGAAGTAGAGATACTCGAAACTAAATGGAACAAAATGTTACCTGTTTCAGAGTAGAAAAACGGGATTTGAGCTGTCGTCGGAATCTCCTCGCTACCATCAAAAGACTTCTACGACTCCGAGAACACCTCAACTTTCTCATGATGAAAATTTTTTTACTAAAATAATGATGTTTTGCTGGGAAGTTTTTCACCTCCTAGACTTGGTATTTTTCAGCTCAGTCCTCCCTTTTATAGAAGGAATATTTTAGGTTCAAATTTATGCTGCAATCGATGTGGGAAAACGGGACTAAACGATAATTTTGGAAATTTTGGAAAGGGAATCACCTTATGAGATGGACACCATCTATCTCAAAATTATTTTGTACGAATTTCAAATTTTGAAATTCAAATAAGAATGAGGTGTCGATATTGGATTAAAAATGTCGGGTTGCTGATGGGTCTATCAAGTTGCTGCTAGTTTTGGGTCAAAACTGTCTGGTTGGTTAAGGGTCAAATCTCGAGTTATCACTGATCACTATTTGTGCATCGTATTTTGTTGCTGCTGTTATGTTGTTTTTGTGTTGTTGAATTGCTGCAAGATTATTAAAGAAGAAAATACAAAGGGTCGGGTCAATATTGTATTGGGCCGAGCTGATATTGTTTGAGGTAGGCTGCTAATGTGTTATTCGATCAAGGGAAAAAAAGAAAAAAGTTGGGCTAGTTTGTCCTGGTAGCTGTTGTTTGAATTGGGTTAGGGTTATCTTGGGCAATTGGCCTAATTTTTAAATGGAGGTGGGCTAATTTGGTTATTTTAGGATTATTTAGAATATAACCCCAATTAGATTTGGGATTATTCGAAAAATAATTTCAATTCTAATTTAGCCCATTCTATTTAAATGTTAACCAAATTGAAAGTTAATTGGCCAATTGCATTGCAATTATAGCCAATTTGATTTCAATCATGGTCAAATCTAATAGATTGGCTAAATTAAATTAAAATTCGTTATGAATTAATACTTTATTTAATCCCAAGCTTCTCGATTTAATAAAATTAAATAAATATTTATCCAAATAAATTATTTTTAGAGTAAATTATATTTAAATCAAGACTTTATCCGTTCGAATTAATTTTAAGCTTGATCAGTAAAAATCTAATTTTAATAAAAATATTCATTTAAGTAGAAAAATTTACACAATTTTGCATATGTAAATACGAAAATGCACAATCATCAATTAAATGACAAAATTAACCCAAATAAATATTTTAGAGCGTATTTATCCGGGTTAAATAAGTATTTCTATTTTATTAAATATTGAAGAAACTCATGATTAAATTTAGTCATGGAGGGCAAAAATTAGGTGTCAACAAACAGTTATATTCCTCAACCCACTTATGTAAATGACTTTGAATTGTGGAATTATCACTTGGTTTGACTTACACACCTATACTATTGCATTGTATAAATGATTAAACAATGGACATGAATTTTGAAGGCCCTGTTGGCTGTGTGTTAATTTGATAAACTAAAGGAGCTCAAGTCATTCCTCTAACTTGATTTAATAAACAAAGGGGGTCGAGGCATTCCCCAAGTTAATGGAATTGTAATGGCATACTTATAAGTTTGCAAGCTAAATGGTGTGACAATACCTGTGGTGTGCCTTAATTTACAATTCATTAGTTAATGAACGGGTTATATGCAACTTGTTTTAATTGGGCTTAATGGGGGTTATGTAGCTAAGCCCTGAAGGTATGGGTCTTGAATGACTTATACTGGAAACTCATGTTTCCCTACGTGTGGGTTGTTCTTGACGACTGTGTGCACAATTCACACTATTGATATATATAATTGTATCTTGGATTAACATGGGGTAAGGGCATTCCCTGGTCTTCCTTGATACTTTTGGTTCGTACGGCTAACACGCACGGAGACCTTTTAGCTGGAAGAGCTGAACCCATATGTCAGTGGGTGCCTTTTTATGACGATTGAGATACATAGTCTAGGATAAAGCTTTACTATCATGCTAAACCTTGTTCCCTACCCCCATCATCTATTATATATATGTATGCGTGTATGTGAACATGTACAGTAAGTTTGGAATTGAATTTTTAATTGTCATTATTTTACCTTTACCCTGAGTTACATGCTAGTGCTTACCCCGCTAACCTTCTCCGTACGTTGTATCTACATGCTATGCTAGGTTCGAAGGCACTTCTATATTTCCTGCTCAATGATAGGTGATCTCAGAGTAGGTCATTGCGGTGAAGTGGTGAGCTTCTATTCTCCAGAAGACTTGATCATTCCATCGATTGTCCTTCTATAAATTAGAATTGAAGACTTCACCTTTACATTGTCATTGTCATGATCAGGGGCATGTCCCGACGTAGGTTGTTTTCTGGTATAGAGGCTTTGTGGATATTTCTGTAGATGAGGTATGGATGTTTCCACTCTCAAATGTCTTTGAATATATTACTTTCTATCTTGTTATATGTTCGTACTTCAACTGTTGTTAGATGTGTTATATTCCGTTTAGCTAGTCCAAGGGGTGGTATCCGGTTCTCGGTGGACTTGAGATACCCATCACGGTCAGGCCCTGATTCTGGTAAAGACAGCCCTCCTTCATCATATATCTGTTGAATAAATGAAATATCTCTGCTCAGAGTGTAGAGAAGAAAGAGTTTAATCATGCAGGAAAGACACTATGATTCATATGTGAAGGCATTTCATTCATATAATTGATGGAATTTAGGAATGATAGGGGCTTAAAGATGTAACTATTAACTAAAATGGTAAGTACATTTAATGACGGTAATATCAGTTGGGCTAGTTTGTGCATAAATAAAACCCGATGAAAGTCATACTATTACCATATTCCAACAATCTTCATCTAGGTAACCTTAACTTATGGTTATTTCTAACTGCTTATAACCATTTTGATCCTTATTATATGCTAAAGCAAAAATCTAGCCAACATAAGCCGCAGGGTCCTAGCTTATTAACGAAGTTCCTTGGTAAGAACAGAGTAGGTCTATCAACTCTGTTGAGTCCCACATCAGTGGGAATTAGGGTCCTTGATCTTCTTATACAGTATCCGGCAATCCTTCACTCATGAGGTAGATTTTGGAATTGAGTTAGGCTCGAGGCCCATTTCCTAATCATACTCCACCTGAAATATCAAATTGGTTGAATTTTACAAATCTATATGGCGGCTGTATTGGCAATATATTTTAGTACAGAACTCATCTAAAGAATACATATTGTTCACAAATGATAAATGACAGTTTGTAATGACCCTTCATGTCATTTTCCATATTTATGCTTATCTTCACCGTTTGAGCTTCTCCATAACTTTCTCAAGTCATTTATGACTTTTTGGTACTGAGAGTTTGGTTACGGGGTAATTCGTTTTGTTTTTAGAGTCAACTCCATGTTTAGAAGTCTTCGTTGGTTCCAAATGGCCACCGATCAAAAACTTCAGTGAAATGATCTCGGATGAAAATTTTGACTGTGCCAGCATATCCAAAATATCGATTTTAGTCTCGATAGACCTTTGGTTCGGGTCCCAATGCACCCGAGCTTATTTCGACCTATTAGTCGAAAAGTTATAAAATTGAAACTATAAATGTGGACCCCACGTTTTGCCTAAACGACCTTGTATGGAAGTTTTGATGATTCCAATGGATTTTAATTATATTTTACACTCAAATTTCACTATTGGATCATATATTTTGGGTCCCGGATGAGTCTGAGGGTCAAAAATAAGTTTTTGACTTTGCTGTCACAGGGTACCGCATCTGTTCGCCGAAGGGGTCTATAAATAGACCCAACGTCACGATTTTGGGAATTTTTCCTTCACATTTGAGAATATAAAACCCTAAATGGGTATGATCACTCGAAATTGAGTCTTTTGGGTGTCTAGGGAGCTTGATAAAAATCTTTTATCATAATTATCATCCGGATTAAGGTAAGATTTCATCACTTTATTGGTGAATTTCATTGTTCTTGACCCAAAACCCCAATATAGCTTAGGGCTTGATTTAGCCCCAAATTTCATTTGATTGCACCCATCAATTGAGGGTTATTCTTCCTTGGTGATAGATGAGCATTGGGTTAACCTTGAAAACGCGATTTCGTACGTGGGACCCACTTGGGCTTTTTGGTGTCATTTTTGGACCCAAAGCACAATAGTGTAATATGGGTATTGTTAGACTCGTATTAATGAGTAGATAATATTTTTGATAGTGTGATGCCATTTTGGGGATTGTGAAGTGAAGACTAGCATGTGGTGCTTGAAGTGTGATTTTGCGATTTATCCTTGAGGTAGGCTTCTGTCTACTCTTCTTCATGGATGATGTATGATATATATTGCGTGTGAATGTAAATGTTAAGATTGATATTGGATATAATTACTTAGTATTGAATATACATATAAGTTTGGAGATTAGATAGGGTTTTGGACCCATAGGTTGAATTACATAATACCCTTGTGGAATCCTATTTCCTTCTCCCTAGTTTGGGTAAATTTTTAGCATGGATATGATATAATTCTATGCTCAGAATATGGTTGTAGAATTTGAAGCATGATTTGTATATTTAGCCGTATTGGGCTAGTGTGATAGTTTTGGAATCGTAAGTTTGGTAGAGTTGACTTGAGTACCCTTGCTTCTAGTCGACATTACTATCTTAGGCGTCAATATGGCTTGCTTGACATCTAGCGGATGAACTACATACCTTATCCTAGTTTGGAGTATAGTATGCCTAATTATAGAAATTATGGATTAGAAGTGGGATCATCCGGCCCACTTAGGCCAAGATTTGTGTTAGCCCTTGAGGGCTTAGTTGCGGATAGTAGACCTAGTTGAGACTAATGAGCCTTATTTATGAGAATTACTTGGTGAATTGATAAATTGTGATGATTTTTGTGGGATTATGATCAGTGGCCCATAGAGATGTATTTTCCTCTTTATAATGATATTTGGTCCCTAGAGATGCATTTTCCTCTTTAGTATGATATTTGGCCCATAGAGATGCATTTTCCTCTTAATTATGATTTTTTACCCATAGAGATACATTTTCATCTTTATTATGATATTTGGCCCATAAAAATGCATTTTCCTCTTAATTATGATATTTTGCCCATAGAGAAGCATTTTTCTCTTAATTATGATATTTTTTCATAGAGATACATTTTCCTCTTTATTATGATATTTGGCCCCTAGAGATGCATTATCCTCTTAATTATGATACTTGGCCCCTAGAGATGCATTTTCCTCTTTATTATGATATTTGCCTATAAAAATGTATTTTTCTCTTAATTATGATATTTTGCCCATCGAAATGCATTTTCCTCTTAATTATGATATTTTGTCCATAGAGATGCATTTTTCTTAGAATTATGATATTTGGCCCATAGAGAGACATTTTTATCTTAATTATGATATTTTACCCATAGAGATGAATTATCCTCTTTATTATGATATTTGGCCCCTAGAGATGCATTATCCTCTTTATTATGATATTTGGCCCCTAGATGTGAGATGCCTCCTATATGTGAGATGATTATAGATATGCTACGATTTATAAATATGATTATTGATATGAGTTTCGGATATGTATATGGGCCTAAGGCCATGATTACGATGTTGTGATTATTCCAGATAAATTAATGGGCCAAGGGCCGTGTTATGGAATTGATTAAATATCCAAGAAGTGTTTGTCATTGTGAATGATGTGATTGCGATTTATGAATATAAATATGTATATGTTTGTATACACATCTCTCTGGTATGGGACGGAGGAAGATGCGTTGTGATGCTTATTATTCCATTGATTGAATACTGGTGATGGCATG